>NC_037677.1:12200366-12219783 GCF_003255815.1 Theropithecus gelada | reverse complement strand
TGTTTTGGTTACTGTAGCCTTGTAGTATAGTTTGAAGTCAGGTAGCGTGATGCCTCCAGCTTTGTTCTTTTGACTTAGGAGTGTCTTGGAGATGCGGGCTCTTTTTTGGTTCCATATGAACTTTAAAGTAGTTTTTTCCAATTCTGTGAAGAAACTCATTGGTAGCTTGATGGGGATGTCATGAATGCTTGTGATTTTTGCACGTTGATTTTGTATCCTGAGACTTCGCTGAAGTTGCTTATCAGCTTAAGGAGATTTTGGGCTGAGACAATGGGGTTTTCTAAATATAGAATCATGTCATCTGCAAAGAGGGACAATTTGACTTCTTCTTTTCCTAACTGAATACCCTTGATTTCTTTCTCTTGCCTGATTGTCCTAGTCAGAACTTCCAACACTATGTTGAATAGGAGTGGTGAGAGAGGGCATCTCTGTCTTATGCCGGTTTTCAAAGGGAATGCTTCCAGTTTTTGCCCATTCAGTATGATATTGGCTGTGGGTTTATCATAAATAGCCCTTATTATTTTGAGATACGTTCCATCAATACCGAATTTATTGAGAGTTTTTGGCATGAAGCGTTGTTGAATTTTGTCAAGGGCCTTTTCTGCATCTATTGAGATAATCATGTGGTTTTTGTCTTTGGTTCTGTTTATATGCTGGATTACGTTTATTGGTTTGTGTATGTTGAACCAGCCTTGCATCTCAGGGATGAAGCCCACTTGTTCATGGTGGATAAGCTTTTTGATGTGCTGCTGGATTTGGTTTGCCAGTATTTCACTGAGGATTTTTGCATTGATGCTCATCAGGGATATTGGTGTAAAATTTTCTTTTTTTGTTGTGTCTCTGCCAGGCTTTGGTATCAGGATGATGTTGGCCTCATAAAATGAGTTAGGGAGGAATCCTTCTTTTTCTATTGATGCAAATAATTTTGGAAGGAATGGTACCAGTTCCTCCTTGTACCTCTGGTAGAATTCGACTGTGAATCCTTCTGGTCCTTGACTTTTTTTGGTTGGTAGGCTATTAATTATTGCCTCAATTTCAGAACCTGTTATTCGTCTATTCAGGGATTCACCTTCTTCCTGGTTTAGTCTTGGGAGAGTGTATGTGTCCAGGAATTTACCAATTTCTTCTAGGTTTTCTAGTTTATTTGCATAGAGGTGTTTATAGTATTTTCTGATGGTAGTTTGTATTTCTGTGGGGTCGGTGGTGATATCTCCTTTATCATTTTTTATTGTGTCTATTTGATTCTTCTCTCTTTTCTTCTTTATTAGTCTTGCTAGTGGTCTATCAATTTTGTTGATCTTTTCAAAAAACCAGCTCCTGGATTTGTCAATTTTTTCAAGTGTCTTTTTGTGTCTCTATCTCCTTCAGTTCTGCTCTGATCTTAGTTATTTCTTGCCCTCTGCTAACTTTTGAATGTGTTTGCTCTTGCTTCTCTAGTTCTTTTCATTGTGACGTAAGGGTGTCAATTTAGGATCATTCCTGCTTTCTCTTGTGGGCATTTAATGCTATAAATTTCCCTCTACACACTACTTTAAATATGTCCCAGAGATTCTGGTATGTTGTATCTTTGTTCTCATTGGTTTCAAAGAACATCTTTATTTCTGCCTTCTTTTCATTATGTACCCAGTAGTCATTCCGGAGCAGGTTGTTCAGTTTCCATTTAGTCGAGCTGTTTTGATTGAGTTTCTTAATCCTGGATTCTAGTTTTATTGCACTGTGGTCTGAGAGACAGTTTGTTATAATTTGTGTTCTTGTACATTTGCTGAGGAGTGCTTTACTTCCAACTATGTGGTCAATTTTGGAATAAGTGTGATGTGGTGCTGAGAAGAATGTATATTCTGTTGATTTGGGGTGGAGAGTTCTGTAGATGTCTATTAAGTCCTCTTGGTGCAGAGTTCAATTCCTGGATATCCTTGTTAACTTTCTGTCTTGTTGATTTGTCTAATGTTGACAGTGGGGTATTAAAGTCTCCCATTATTATTGTATGGGACTCTAAGTCTCTTTGTAAGTCTCTAAGGACTTGCTTTATGAATCTGGGTGCTCCTGTATTGAGTGCATATATATTTAGGATAGTTAACTCTTTTTGTTGAATCAATCCCTTTACCATTATGTAATGGCTTTCTTTGTCTCTTTTGATCTTTGTTGGTTTAAAGTGTGTTTTATCAGAGACTAGGAGTGCAACCCCTACCTTTTATTTTGTTTTCCATTTGCTTGGTAGATCTTCCTCCATCCCTTTATTTTGAGCCTATGTGTGTCTCTGCATGTGAGATGGGTCTCCTGAATACAGCAAACTGATAAGTCTTGACTCTTTATCCAATTTGCCAGTCTGTGTCTTTTAATTGGACCATTTAGTCCATTTACATTTAAGGTTAATATTGTTATGTGTGAATTTGATCCTGTCATTATGATATTAGCTGGTTATTTTGCTCATTAGTTGATGCAGTATCTTCCTGGTATTGATGGTATTTACATTTTAGCATGTTTTTGCAGTGGTTGGTACCGGTTGTTCCTTTCCATTTTTAGTGTTTCCTTCAGGAGCTCTTGTAAGGCAGGCCTGGTGGTGACAAAATCTCTCAGCATTTGCTTGTCTGTAAAGGATTTTATTTCTCCTTTACTTATGAAACTTAGTTTGACTGGATATGAAATTCTGGGTTGAAAATTCTTTTCTTTAAGAATGTTGAATATTGGCCCCCACTCTCTTCTGGCTTGTAGAGTTTCTTCTGAGAGATCCGCTATTAGTCTGATGGGTTTCCCTTTGTGGGTAACCCGACCTTTCTCTCTGGCTGCCCTTAACATTTTTTCCTCCATTTCAACTTTGGTGAATCTGACAATGATGTGTCTTGGAGTTGCTCTTCTCGAGGATTATCTTTTTGTCATTCCCTGTATTTCCTGAATTTGAATTTTGGATTTCCTTGCTAGGTTGGGGAAATTCTCCTGGACAATATCCTGCAGAGTGTTTTGCAACATGGTTCCATTCTCCCTGTCACTTTCAAGTACAGCAATCAGACGTAGATTTGGTCTTTTCACATAGTCCCATATTTCTTGGAGGCTTTGTTCATTTCTTTTTACTTTTTTTTTCTAAACTTCTCTTCTCGCTTCATTTCATTCATTTGATCTTCAGTCACTGATACCCTCTCTTCCAGTTGATAGAGTAGGTTACTGAAGTTGTGCATTTGTCACATAGTTCTCGTGTCATGGTTTTCATCTCTATCAGGTCGTATTAGGACTTCTCTACATTGGTTATTCTAGTTAGCCATTTGTCAAATCTTTTCCCAAGGTTTTAAGTTTTTTTGCGCTGAGTTCATACTTCCTCCTTTAGTTCAGAGAAGTTTGATTGTCTGAAGGCTTCTTCTCTCAACTCGTCAAAGTCGTTCTCTGTCCAGCTTTGTTCTGTTGCTGGCGAGGAGCTGCATTCCTTTGAAGGGGGAGAGGTGCTCTGATTTTTAGAATTATCAGCTTTTCTGCACTACTTTTTCCCCATCTTTTTGGTTTTATCTACCTTTGGTCTTTGATGATGGTGATATTCAGATGGGATTTTGGTGTGGATGTCCTTTCTGTTTGTTAGTTTTCCTTCTAACAGTCAGGACCCTCAGTTGCAGGTCTGTTGGAGTTTGCTGGAGATCCACTCCAGACCCTGTTTGCCTGGATATCAGCAGCGGAGGCTGCAGAAGAGTGATTACTGCTGAACAGCAAATGTGGCTGTCTGGTTGTTCCTCTGGAAGCTTTGTCTCAGTGGTGTACCTGGCCATGGGATGTTTGAGGTGTCAGTCTGCCCCTGGTGGGGGATATCTCCCAGTTAGGCTACTCGGGTGTCAGAGACCCACTTGAGCAGACAGTCTGTCCGTTCTGAGCTTTCAAACTCTGTGCTGGGAGAACCACTACTCTCTTCAAAGCTGTCAGATGGGGACATTTACATCTGCAGAGGTTTCTGCTGCCTTTTGCTTGACTGTGTCTTGTCCCTAGAGGTGGAGTCTACAGAAACTGGCAGGCCTCCTTGAATTGGGGTGGGCTCCACCCAGTTCGAGCTTCCTGGCCGCTTTGTTTACCTACTTAAGCCTCGGCAATGGCGGGTGCCCCTCCCCCAGCCTCTCTGCCACCTTGCAGTTAGATCTCAGACTGTTGTGCTAGCAATGAGGGAGGCTTTGTGGGTGTGGGACCTCCAAGTCAGGCATGAAATATAATCTCTTGGTATGCTGTTTGCTAAGACCCTTGGTAAAGTGCAGTATTAGGGTAGGAATGACCCGATTTTCCAGGTGTTGTGTGTCACAGTTTCCCTTGGCTAGGAAAGGAAATTCCCTTCCCCCTTGCAGTTCCCGGGTGAGGCAATGCTTTGCTCTGCTTCGGCTCTCCCTTGTTGGACTGCACCCACTGTCCTGCACCAACTGCATGACATGCCCCAGTGAGATGAACCCAGTACCTCAGTTGGAAATGCAGAAATCACCCATCTTCTGTGTTGCTCACACAGGGAACTGAAGGCTGGAGCTGTTCCTATTCGACCATCTTGGTAACACCCTAGTTACCTCATTTAAAAGACAGCTCTCCTCCAGTATACTATGAGGTAACAAAAATTGGTAGTGTGTAATTTTTTAAATATTAGAAAACTGATCTTACATTTTGCCAAATGATCTTACATTGGCAAAATTACTTATTTGAATTTAGGTTTTGGCTCTCATCATATTCTTCCTTATTAACATTTCCTTCAATCCATAAATGCAGTCTCAGTTTGAATCTTCCTTTTAACCCAGAAGTTAATTTTTAAAACCTTAATAAAATTTGAATGTAGCTAGATATTATTTGTTGGCTACATATTAGCCAATAATTTCTGTTACTTACAATGATCAGAAAATATGATCTGAATTTCTGTTGTCATAAATTCAATAACATATTTTAGGCCTAAACCTTTCCATTTCAAATCCTTGGGTCTGGTAGTTGAAAATAATGATTATCTTTTGTTTTCCTGCCAAAAGCGCTTCCCATTTATTTCTATGCCTAATTAGTCAAACTTTCTGATAAATTTATTTAACACTAATTATGTTTATTTTCTTGCTGTATACCAAAACCATCAGTTTTGTAATTTAAATGTCACCTAATGTGAGTGAAAATGTGTCAGAGACTAGGGAAGAAGGTAGATGGAGAAAGGGAAGGTGTTGATCAAAAAGTACCCAAGTTTCAGTTACACAGGAGGCAAAAGATTGATCTAGTGCAAAAAAAATGAGTTTAATAAATAATAATGCACTATATATTTTGAAATTGCTAAAAGTAGATTTAAAATTGATTTACATAATGTTTTACATATTTATAAAGCACATGCGATATGTTGCTACATGTATAGAATGTGTACTGATCAAGTCAGGGTATTTGTGGTATCCATCACTTTGAGCATTTATCCATTCTATATGTCAGGAACATTTCAAGTTATCTGTTCTAGCAAGGAAATATAAAATACATTATAATTAACTATGGCCAACCTACAGTGCAACTAAACACTAGATTTTATTCTTTTCCACCTGTGGGTTTGTATTCATTTACCACCCTCTTTTCATTCCGTTTCTCACCCACACACTGTGCCGGGCCTCAGGCATATAATATTCTACTCTCTGTGTCTATAAGGATCATCTTTTTAGCTTCCACGTATGAGAGAATGCATGCAAAGATTTTCTTTCTATGTCTGGCTTATTTCACGTAACTTAATGACCTCTGCTTCCATCCATGTTATTTATATGGCCCAACACTGTTCATAAATATATACACACACGTTTACCACATTGCATTTGTCCAATTATTCATTGATGGAAACTGGTTAATGTTATATCGTTGCTATTGTGAATAGTGCTGCAATAAACACACAGTGGGGATATAATTTGAAGAGGTTTTTTGTTGATGTTCCATACAGATTTTAAGATTGTTTTGTCTATGTTTTTGAAAATAGTGTTAGTATTTTCATAGAGATTGCATTGAATCTGTAGCTGGCTTTGGGTAAGTATGGTCATTTTGATGGTATTAACTTTTTCATTCCATGAAGATGAGATGTCTTTCCATTTGTTTGTGTCCTCTACATTTTCTTTCATCAAAGTTTTATTGTATTTTTTTAGATGTATTTCACCTTATTGATTAAGCGTATTCACTAAATATTTTATTTTTGTAGCTATTGTAGATGAAATTGCCTTATTGATTTCTTTTTCACTTAATTCATTATTAGTGTATAGAAATGTTATAGATTTTTATTTGTTTGTTTTTTATGTAAAACTGTATGGAAATTATAGTTTTTTTGTTGAGTTTTTAAGTTTTTCTAGATATAACATCATGACATCTACCAAAAAAAAAAAAGACAATTCGAGTTTGTTTTCCTGAATGAATTTTATTTCTTTCTCTTACCTGATAGCTCTGGCCAGAACTTCCAGTACTAAAATAAATAGGAGTAGTGAAAACAGGTGTCCTTGTCTTGTTCCCATGCTTAGAGGAAAGCCTGTGAGCTTTACACCATTCAGCATAGTATTAGCTGTGACTTTGATTATATGATCTTTATTATGTTGAGGTATGTTTCTTCTATGATATGCCTAGTTGGCTGAGTTTTTTTGTTGTGAAGACCTGTTGAATTTTATCAAATGACTTTTCTGATTGTTTGAAATAATTATAAAATTTTTGCCCTTCATTTTGTTGATGTCATGTCAAATGTTCGTTGATTTATATATGTTGAACCATCATTGCATCCCAGAGATAGATCCCACTTGATCATACTGTATTATTATTTTTTGATGTGTTATTGAATTTGGTTTTCTAGTATTTTTTGATAATTTTTACGTCTATGTATATCAGGAATATTGGCCTGTAGTTCCTTTCAGTCTTGTGTTCTTGTCTGATTTTGATATCAAGGTAATGCTGGCCTAATATGAGTTAGAGAGAATTTCTTCCTTTTAACTTTAATGTTTTGATATGGTTTGAGGAGAACTGGTGTTAACTTTCTTTGAAAGTTTGGTAGAATTTGGCAGTGAAGCCATCCAGGCCTGGACTTTTCTTTGTTGGGAGACTTTTTATTACTGATTCAATCTCATTATTCATTATTGATCTACTCAGGTGTTCTATTTTTTCTTGATTTCAATCTTGGTAGGCTGCATTTGTCCAGGAATTTATTCATTTCCTCTAGGTTTTTCTAGTTTGTTAGTGTATAGTTGTTCATTTTAATCTCTGATAATCTTTTGTATTTCTGTGATATCAGTTGTAATGGCTTTTTTATTTCAGATTTTATTTATTTGGATTTTCTCTTTTTATTGGTAGCCTAGCAAGTTGTCAATTTTGCTTATCTTTTTGAAAATCCAATTTATGTGAAGTTGATTGTATTGTGTGTTTAGTTTGTATTTTGTTTAGTTCTGCTCTAATCTTTATTATTTTTTTCCTTCCATCGATTTTGGGTTTGGTTCATTTAAAACATTACATTCTTTATTAGAATGCTTTGTACTTTTTTGATATAGTTTGATGCTATAAACTTCTTTCTTACCATTGGTTTTTTGCAGTATTCCATTAGTTTTGGTACATCATGTTTTGATTTTTGTTTCAACAATTTTTAAAAATATCTTTCTTAATTTTTATCTTGACCCAATGGTCATTCCAGAGCATGTTGTTTAACTTCCATGTATTTGTACAGTTTCCAAAGTTTCTCATGTTATTGAAGCCTCATTTTATTTCCTTGTGGCCTGAAAACATATTTGATATGGTTTTGACTATTAAAAATTTATTGAGACTGGTTTTGTGTCCTGACATATGATCTGTCTTGGAGAATGTTTAATGTACTCATGAGAAAAATTTGCTTCTGTCATTGTCGGATGAAGTGTTCTATAAATGTCTGTCAGACCCACTTGGTCTAATTTGCAGTTTAAATGTAATGTTACTTAATATTCTGTCTAAATGGTATGTCTAATGATGAAAGGGTGGTATTGAAGTTTTCAATTATTATGTATTGAAGTCTATCTCTCTCTTTAGATCTAATAATATTTGCTTTATATATTTGAATGGTCTGGTGTTGAGTGCCCATATATTTAAAATGGTTTAATTCTCTTGCTGAATTCATTCCTTTATCATTGCATAATGTCCTTCTTTGTCTTCTTTTACTGGTTTTGAATTAAAGTCTGTCTTATGTTACGTAAGTGTAATTACTTCTGCATGCTTTTGGTTTCTGCTCATAAGAAATTATTTTTTCAAACCCTGCTCTACAGATGTCACATATTTTTAGTTATTCTTGTACTTTTCTGAAAATCGTAGCTGCCTGCCTTAAGACGTTTAAAAATATATATTTTCCCAAAAAGCGCAAACGTCAATTCATTACTACTCATGAAAACATTTCACATGTATTTTTTTGTGGCACATCAGCATCTCTTGAGAAATCCCAAGTGGAACACACCCCCATTCCCCAATATATCATAAGATAAAAATAATTTATGGAGCATATTTTTATATTAAAAATCTAATTTTATGTTAGACACATTGCTGAAATAATAATACTCTACTACAAAGAATAATACCTATAGGTGGCCAGAAATTACTCTTTTTTCTATAGCATTAAGCTAATATTGGTAGAATTATTATTTCATATTAAGCTTTTTGACTGCAATCACAGTGTTTCCTTATTAGACTTTTCCTGAATCCATAAAAATATATTTTAATTTTTCACTTAATCCAGAAGTAAGAAGATCTTAATGAAATGTCCATGTGGCTAAATATTATTTGTTGCTTACACTTTATTTAATGGTTTCTATTGTCATTTTCAGTGGCCAAAATCTATGACCTGATGAATTTCTGCCATTGTGAATTAAATGACGTATTTTAGACCTTAAGTTTTTCCATTTAATATACTTTGTCTGATATTTGATAATAATGTACATTCTCTCTTTATTGGTCAAAAAGGCTAGCCATTTAATTATATGCCTTAATTAAGCTTTCTAATAAAGTTATTTAACATTATTTATCTATATTAATTTGTCGTATGCCAAGACAGTTGATTTTTTAATGAAAATTTTAATATAAACTAATATAAACAAAAACGTGCAAACTTTTTTTTCTCAAGGAATCTTTGGGCTATTAAGTTTAAATTCTAAGGTATTAAGCATATAAATAATACCTTAGAATGACACCTAAAATATTGTATATACTAAGTGATGGCAACTCTGTTTCACAAAATTGTCTTTTATCAAACAATTCTTCAAATATAATATTATTTTGTATTTTTATTAAAGTTTATTTTTGGCCTACCTAAAAGTTGCTAAAAAAATAAGAGGTAGGCATATTCTGCCTTTATAAATTCTGAAGTGAAATGGCAGTTTCAATAATTTTCTTTAGATACAGTAACTTATTTTTGTCAAACAGTAAATAAAAGTTTTAAACAGCACAGTTATAGTCATATTCTCCATCCTATAACACAGAAAATTTTAAGTCATTCATTAATTGGGCTACAGCCTTATTCTATATTATTACTCCAGAGTGTTTGTTTGTCTATCTATTTGTTTGGTTTTTTTGAGATGGAATTTTGCTCTTGTTGCGCAGGCTGGAGTGCAGTGCTGCAATCTCGGCTCACAGCAACCTGCCCCTCCTGGGCTCAAGTGATTATCCTGCCTCAACCTCCTTAGTAGCTGGAATTACAGGCATTCTCCATCATGCCTGGCTAATTTTCTGTGTTTGTTTTTAGTAGAGACTGGGTTTCACCATGTTGGCCAGGCTGGTCTGGAACTCCTGACCTCAGGTGATACCTCTGTCTTTGAAAGTGCTGGGATTACAGGCATTAGCCACTGCCTCTGCATACTCCAGAGTTTTTGATGCCAACTGCCTAGAAAATATATTTTTATGAATACTACAAAATAGAAATACACATTTTGATAGGTACAAACTATAAAAGTTAACTAAAAAATTGAATATATAAATAGACATATATGAAAAAACAAAATTTATAAATAATTATATGTTGAGAATATTAAAATGTTTTTGCATAAAAAAGATCAGTGACAAATTGCTTAAATTATAAATTACATCAACTTTTAATGAAGAATTAATACAAATTATATACAAAAACTCAGAGCAATATAAGAAAAGGTAACATTTCCCAATTCATCTATTAGTTAGTATTAGCACAATAAAAAAAAGCATACAAAAGAATCACGCATAAAAGAAAACCATGAACCAATATTTTGTATGAATATAGACACATAGGTTGTCAAAAATACAAATTGAATCCAACAATGTATAAAAGAGATTATACATTATGACAAAGAAGGATATTTTCACAAATGCAATGTTGGCAAAATATTCAAAAATTAACCAAAGTATTGCATAATATACTTTAGTGAAGGGGAAATTATTTAACAGACATAGAAAAAGACAAGATGAGAAATCCAATATCCATTTGTAATAAGATTCACAGCTAACTACTGAAAGAAAGAGACATCTGAGTCCTGCTTAAAGCCGTCTATTAAAACCTACTGCTAACATAAATAATAGTGAAATAATTAGAGCATTAGTTATAAGTTTTGAAACAAGAGAATAATTTAAACCATTTTAATCAACATTGTACTAGAGGTATTATCCCCTAAAATTAAACTACAAAAATAAACAAAATTATCCAGATTAGAAAAAAAGCACGATCTTTTATTACACAATACATACTCTTCTACATAAAAATATGTAACAAATTCACTAAAAACTTAATCAAGTTAACATCACAACTACAAGACAAACATATTTACACTAAAATATTTTAAATTATAACATGAAAATATTTTAAATAATAAATTGAAGAAACTGAATAAATTGAGAGCTATCCAATGTTTAAGAATAACAATGTTTAATATTTAGATTAAAATAACCAACAAATTTAGATTCAATGCAAATTCCCAATTCTGTTTTAAAATAGAAATTGACAAGCTTTTTATAAAATATGAATGTACAAAGAAAACCAAATATACACAACAAATTTCAAAAATAATCCAATGGCTTATATTAAAAATATCAATTCCTACTACAGTGTTACAGTAGATAAACAGTATAGTGCTATTATGAAGATAAATCTAAGTAGACTAGTAGAATAAAATTGACAGTCCATTAGTAAATACATTAATATGGTAAACTTATTTTGTCAAAGATACCAAGAAATTTCAATAGGAAAAAGATATTTTTGTGATCTTGGTTTAGGTAAGAACTTTGAAAAATAGAACACCAAAAGCATAATCAAAAGGAAAAAAAAATGGATTGTATCTTGTTGAAAATGTTTTATTTTTTAAACATTTACATGAAGAATACGAAAAGACAAGATGTTTAATAAGAGAACAAATTTTAAATTATATATCAGTTTAGGCCATAATATCCAGAACTTATAAACAATTGTTACAAGTCAATAATGAAGCAATTAATTTAAATGGACAAATACATATTACATAAATTTATTTTTCCAAAGAAAATATACACATTGCCAAATTTTATGTAAAAACATGTTCAGTATCAGCCATGAGAGAAATACAAATCAAATTACAATAAAATAGTAGTGAACAGCCACTAGAATGGTTATAACTGAGAGACAATATCCCGGCCCGCGGGATCGTGGAAGCAGGCCCTGGAGGGGGGAGTGGGAATTTGGGGGACAAGAGACACGAGAAATGGAGACAAGACAGTGCTCTGATCAAGTCTCGTTTAATGGCGGTAATGCAATGCCTTATATACACTTGGAGGGGAAGGGGTTGGGCCAGAGGTGGAGATGATCTCATCACGGAGGGCGTGACCAAGTAGGTATTGGTTTCTCTGGTCGGACGTCATGTTGCGCCTGCGCTGTCAGTTGGAAACTTTCCCGGGCGCGGGTTAGCGCCTGCCCTACAAAGTAACAATTTTCGCGGGCGTGGGAAAAATGGGTGAAGAAGAAGCAGGAAGAGCGCCATCTTTTATGAGGTATTAATACAGGGAAAAGGTAAATCTAGGGAGGAGGCATGGGGTGGAAATGAATAGAGCTCAGGCATTTTTTAATCGTCAGTTATTATTTGCTATGGCCGGGGCGCGCAGCTCCGGACAAGACAATAAGTGTTGAAAACATGCAGAGAATGTGGAACCCATATACATTAGAACTGGGAGTGTAAATATTGCAATCATTTTGAAATAAAAATATAATTGGCTATTCCTCAAAATTTTGAACATATAATCAACATACAAAACATAAATTTTACTCTCATGTATGTATGTAAAAGGAAATTTCTACACCCATAAAAAGATTTTTATGTGAATTCTCAGAGCAGCAAGATTTATAAAATGTAGAAGTAGATACAACCTAATATCTATCAAGTTGTAAAAGAAAAAATAATAAATTACCTATGCAAACATTACCACTTGATAGAGTTACATAATAATGCATGCTTCAAAAGGAATGTAACAAAAATATTAAGCTAAGTTAAAAAAAGACCCAAATGCCCACATCATTTATTATTCCATTTATTTTAAATCTTTATAATAGGCTCATGTATAGAGATGTAAAATTTACTAATTTTTGTCTAAATCTGTCATGCTAAAGGAAAGAGAATGAAAATAGAGTGCACTTTTCTTTCAAAAGTGGAAATATTTTAAAGTTATTTTGTAACTGATTGCATATTTTTTTTTTATTATACTTTAAGTTCTAGGGTACATGTGCATAACGTGCAGGTTTGTTACATATCTATACTTGTGCCATGTTGGTGTGCTGCACCCATCAACTCGTCAGCACCCATCAACTTGTCATTTACATCAGGTATAACTCCCAATGCAATCCCTCCCCCCTCCCCCCTCCCCGTGATATAAACATACCAAAAAGCTAGAAAATGTACACTTCAAACATGGGATTACTACATTATATAAAATATATGCCTGTAAACCTCTTTAAAATACAAGCATGTCAACAGACGTTAAGGTTGTTCTGACTTTCAGAAGCGTGTCATGAATTGTGAAAACCAAATACATTTATTATCCATTTCAAGGAATGATAAATGAAGGGGAAGAGGCAAGGTAACATGTTGAGATTTGGGCTTCTATTAACCTCATCACCCAAATAGTGAACATAGTACCTAAGAGCTAGGTTTTCAACATAATGGTAAATTTGTCTTTCCATTTGACCTTTCAGAGTCCCCAGTGTCTATTGTTTCCATCGTTATGTCTGTGTGTATTTATTGTTTAGCTCCTACTTATAAGTGATAACATTTGGTACTTGATTTTCTGCTTCTGCGTTAATTCACTCAGAATAATGGCCTCCAACTGCAACCATGGTGCTGCAAATAATATAACTTCATTCTTTTACATGGCTGCATAGTCTTCCATGATGTATATGCACATCTTCTTTGTCCAATCTACTGTAATAAGAACCTAGATTTATTTCATGTATTTGCTATTGCTAATAGTGTTGAAATAAACATACAAGTTCAGGTGACTTTTTGCTAGAATATATATATATATGTATTCTGCACACCCCCCCCCCCCCCACCTTTGGCTAGACCACATCCCTGCCAATATTTGTTTTTGTTTTTTTGTTTTTGCTTGGTTGGCATTTTTTTACTTTTTAATAATAGTCATTCTAACTGGTGTGAGATGGTATCTCAATGTTGTTTTAATTTACATTTCTCTGTTGATTAGCAATGTTGAGCATTTTTTATATTTGTTGGCTGCTTGTATGTCTTCTTTTTAAGAAGTGTTTATTTGACCTTTGTCCTTTGACCACTTTGTTGGAGTTATTTATGTTATTCTGTTGATTTAAGTTCCTTAAAGATTCCAGATATTAGTCCTTTGTTGGATGCATAGTTTGTAAATATTTTCCCCCATTCTGCAGGTTATGTGTTTACTCTGTTGACTGTTTCTCTTGCTGTGCAGAATTCCAATTGCCAATTTTTATTTTTGTTGGATTTGCTTTTGAAGTCTTAGTCTTAAGTTCATTTCCTATGCCAATGTCCAGAAGATATTTTTCTAGGTTATCTTCTAGGATTTTTGTTTTTGGAGGTCTTATATTTAAGATTCATCAATGTTGTGTTAATTTTTTTATATGGTGAGAGGTATGGGTCCAGTTTTATTTTTCTGCATATGGCTAGCCAGTTCTCCCAGCACCATTTATTGAATACGGTGTCATTTCCCTATTGTATATATTTTGACTGTTGAAAAGACCAGTTGGTTGCTGATGTGTGGATATATTTCTGGGCTGTCCATTCTGTTCCAGTGATATATGTGTTCATTGCTTTTACTAGTGTCATGCTGCTTTGTTTAATATAGCTTTGTAGTATATTTTGAAATCAGGTAATATGATGTCTCTGGCTTTGTTCTTTTTGCTTAATATTGCTTTGGCTATTCAGGCTCTTTTATGATTCCAGATAAATTTTAAGATTGCTTTTGTAAAAATTTTGTGAAAATGGCATTGGTAATTTGATAAGAATTGTGTTGTGTCTGTAGATTGCTTTGGGTAGTATGGACATTTTTTTTTCATCATCATCATCATTATTATTATTATTATTATTATTATTATTATTTAAGTTCCAGGGTACATGTGCATAATGTGCAGGTTTCTTACATATGTATACTTGTGCCACGTTGGTGTGCTGCACCCATCAACTCGTCATCACCCATCAACTCGTCATTTACATCAGGTATAACTCCCAATGCAATCCCTCCCCCTCCCCCCTCCCCATAATAGGCCCCGGCGTGTGATGTTCCCCTTCCCCAGTCCAAGTGATCTCATTGTTCAGTTCCCACCTATGAGTGAGAACATGCGGTGTTTGGTTTTCTGTTCTTGCAATAGTTTGCTGAGAATGATGGTTTCCAGCTGCATCCATGTCCCTACAAAGGTCACAAACTCATCCTTTTTTATGGTTACATGGCACTCCATGGTGTATACGTGCCAGATTTTCTTAATCCAGTCTGTCACTGATGGACATTTGGGTTGATTCCAAGTCTTTGCTATTGTGAATAGTGCCGCAATAAACATACATGTGAATGTGTCTTCATAGCAGCATGATTTATAATCCTTTGTGTATACACCCAGTAATGGGATGACTGGGTCATATGGTACTTCTAGTCCTAGATCCTTGAGGAATCGCCATACTGTTTTCCACAATGGTTGAACTAGTTTACAGTCCCACCAACAGTGTAAAAGTGTTCCTATTTCTCCACATCCTCTCCAGCACCTGTTGTTTCCTGACTTTTTAACGATTGCCATTCTGACTGGTGTGAGATGGTATCTCATTGTGGTTTTGATTTGTATTTCTCTGATGGCCAGTGATGATGAGCATTTTTTCATGTGTCTGTTGACTGTATGAATGTCTTCTTTTGAGAAATGTCTGTTCATATCCTTTGCCCACTTTTTGATGGGGTTGTTTGTTTTTTTCTTGTAAATTTGTTTGAGTTCTTTATAAGTTCTGTATATTAGCCCTTTGTCAGATGAGTAGATTGCAAAAATTTTCTCCCATTCTGTAGGTTGCTTGTTCGCTCTGATGGTAGTTTCTTTTGCTGTGCAGAAGCTCTTTAGCTTCATTAGATCCCATTTGTCAATTTTGGCTACTGTTGCCATTGCTTTTGGTGTTTTAGTCATGAAGTCTTTGCCCATGCCTATGTCCTGAATGGTATTACCTAGGTTTTCTTCTGGGGTTTTTATGGTTTTATGTCTAACATTTAAGTCTCTAATCCATCTTGAGTTAATTTTCATATAAGGAGTATGAATGGATCCAATTTCAGCTTTCTACTTATGGCTAGCCAATTTTCCCAGCACCATTTATTAAATAGGGAATCCTTGTCCCATATCTTGTTTTTCTCAGGTTTGTCAAAGATCGGATGGCTGTAGATGTGTGGTATTATTTCTGAGGACTCTGTTCTGTTCCATGGGTCTATATCTCTGTTTTGGTACCAGTACCATGCTGTTTTGGTTACTGTAGCCTTGTAGTATAGTCTGAAATCAGGTAGCGTGATGCCTCCAGCTTTGTTCTTTTGGCTTACGATTGTCTTGGCAATGTGGGGTCTTTCTTGGTTCCATATGAACTTTAAAGCAGTTTTTTCCAATTCTGTGAAGAAACTCATTGGTATGTTAATGGGAATGCCATTGAATCTATAAATTACCTTGGGCAGTATGGCCATTTTCACGATTTTTATTCTTCCTATCCATGAGCATGGTATGTCCTTCATTTGTTTGTGTCCTTTTTTATTTCACTGAGCAGTGGTTTGTAGCTCTCCTTGAAGAGGTCCTTTACATCCCTTGTAAGTTGGATTCCTAGGTATTTTATTCTCTTTTGAAGCTATTATGAATGGCAGTTCATTCATGATTTGGCTCTCTATTTGTCTGTTACTGGTTTATAAGAATGCTTGTGATTTTTGCACGTTGATTTTGTATTCTGAGACTTTGCTGAAGTTGCTTATCAGCTTAAGGAGATTTTGGGCTGAGACAATGGGGTTTTCTAAATATAGAATCATGTCATCTGCAAAGAGGGACAATTTGACTTCTTCTTTTCCTAACTGAATACCCTTGATTTCTTTCTCTTGCCTGATTGTCCTAGTCAGAACTTCCAACACTATGTTGAATAGGAGTGGTGAGAGAGGGCATCTCTGTCTTATGCCGGTTTTCAAAGGGAATGCTTCCAGTTTTTGCCCATTCAGTATGATATTGGCTGTGGGTTTATCATAAATAGCTCTTATTATTTTGAGATACGTTCCATCAATACCGAATATATTGAGAATTTTTAGCAGGAAGGGCTGTTGAATTTTGTCGAAGGCCTTTTCTGCATCTATTGAGATAATCATGTGGTTTTTGTCTTTGGTTCTGTTTATATGGTGTGTTACGTTTATTGATTTGTGTATGTTGAACCAGCCTTGCATCTCAGGGATGAAGCCCACTTGTTCATGGTGGATAAGCTTTTTGATGTGCTGCTGGATTTGGTTTGCCAGTATTTTATTGAGGATTTTTGCATCGATGTTCATCAGGGATATTGGTCTAAAATTCTCTCTTTTTGTTGTATCTCTGTCAGGCTTTGGTATCAGGATGATGTTGGCCTTGTAAAATGAGTTAGGGAGGATTCCCTCTTTTTCTATTGATTGGAATAGTTTCAGAAGGAATGGTACCAGCTTCTCCTTGGACCTCTGGTAGAATTCAGCTGTGAATCCATCTGGTCCTGGACTTTTTTTGGTTGGTAGGCTATTAATTATTGCCTCAATTTCAGAGCCTGCTATTGGTCTATTCAGGGATTCAACTTCCTCCTGGTTTAGTCTTGGGAGAATGTAAGTGTCCAGGAAATTATCCATTTCTTCTAGGTTTCCTAGTTTATTTGCGTAGAGGTGTTTATAGTATTCTCTGATGGTAGTTTGTATTTCTGTGGGGTCAGTGTTAATATCCCCTTTATCCTTTTTTATTGCATCTATTTGATTCTTCTCTCTTTTCTTCTTTATTAGTCTTGCTAGCCTTCTATCAGTTTTGTTGATCTTTTCAGAAAACTGGATCCTGGATTCATTGACTTTTTTGGAGGAATTTTTGTGTCTCTATCTCCTTCAGTTCTGCTCTGATCTTAGTTATTTCTTGCCTTCTGCTAGCTTTTGAATGTGTTTCCTCTTGCTTCTCTAGTTCTTTTCATTGTGATGTTAGGGTGTCAATTTTAGATCTTTCCTGCTTTCCCTTGTGTGCAATTAGTGCTATAAATTTTCCTCTCCACACTGCTTTAAATGTGTCCCAGAGATTCTATTATGTTGCGTTTTTGTTCTCATTGGTTTCAAAGAACATCTTTATTTCTGCTTTCATTTATTTATGTACCCAGTAGTCATTCAGGAGCAGGTTGATCAGTTTCCATGTAGTTGAGCAGTTTTGATTGAGTTTCTTAGTCCTGAGTTCTAGTTTGATTGCACTGTGGTCTGAGAGACAGTTTGTTATAATTTCTGTTCTTGTACATTTGCTGAGGAGTGCTTTACTTCCAACTATGTGCTCAATTTTGGAATAGGTGCGATGTAGTGCTGAGAAGAATGTATATTCTGTTGCTTTGGGGTGGAGAGTTCTGTAGATGACTATTAGGTCTGCTTGGTACAGAGTTGAGTTCAATTCCTGGATATCCTTGTTAACTTTCTGTCTCGTTGATCTGTCTAATGTTGACAGTGGGGTGTTAAAGTTTCCCATTATTATTGTATGGGAGTCTAGGTCTCTTTGTAAGTCTCTGAGGACTTGCTTTATGAATCTGGGTGCTCCTGTATTGGGTGCATATATATTTAGGATAGTTAGTTCTTCCTGAAGAATTGATCCCTTTATCATTATGCAATGGCCTTCTTTGTCTCTTTTGATCTTTGATGGTTTAAAGTCTGTTTAATCAGAGACTAGGATTATAACCCCTGCTTTTTTTTGTTTTCCATTTGCTTGGTAGATCTTCCTCCGTCCCTTTATTTTGAGCCTATGTGTGTCTCTGCATGTGAGATGGGTCTCCTGAATACAGCAAACTGATGGGTCTTGACTCTTTATCCAATTTGCCAGTCTGTGTCTTTTAATTGGACTATTTAGTCCGTTTACATTTAAGGGTAATATTGTTATGTGTGAACTTGATCCTGTCATTATGATATTAGCTTGTTATTTTGCTCGCTAGTTGATGCAGTTTCTTCCTAGCATCGACGGACTTTACATTTTGACATGTTTTTGCAATGGCTGGTACCTGTTGTTCCTTTCCATGTTTAGTGCTTCCTTCAGGATCTCTTGTGGGGCAGGTAGGGTGGTGACAAAATCTCTAAGCATTTGCTTGTCTGTAAAGGATTTTATTTCTCCTTCACTTATGAAACTTAGTTTGGTTGGATATGAAATTCTGGGTTTAAAATTCTTTTCTTTAAGAATGTTGAATATTGGCCTCCACTCTCTTCTGGCTGGGAGAGCTTCTGCTGAGAGATCTGCTGTTAGTCTGATGGGCTTACCTTTGTGTGTAACCCGACGTTTCTCTCTGGCTGCCCTTAACATTTTTCTTTCATTTCAACTTTGGTGAATCTGGCAATTATGTGTCTTGGAGTTGCTCTTCTCGAGGATTATCTTTGTGGCATTCTCTGTATTTCCTGAATTTGAATGTTGGCCTGCCTTACTAGGTTGGGGAAGTTCTCCTGGATGATATCATGCAGAGTTTTTCCAACTTGGTTCCATTTTCCCTGTCACTTTCAGGCACACCAATCAGACATAGATTTGGCCTTTTCACATAATCCCATATTTCTTGTAGGCTTTGTTCATTTCTTTTTACTCTTTTTTCTCTAAACTTCTCTTCTGGCTTCATTTCATTCATTTCATCTTCAATCGCTGATACATCTTTCTTCCAGTTGATTGAGTTGTTTACTGAAGCTTGTGCATTTGTCACGTAGTTCTCATGTTATGGTTTTCATCTCTATCAGTTCTTTTAAGGTCTTCTCTGCATTGATTATTCTAGTTATCCATTCATCCATTCTTTTTTCAAGG
>NC_037677.1:12127146-12199928 GCF_003255815.1 Theropithecus gelada | reverse complement strand
GTTGATCTGTCTAATGTTGACAGTGGAGTGTTGAAGTCTCCCATTATTATTGTATGGGAGTCTAAGTCTCTTTGTAAGTCTGTAAGGACTTGCTTTATGAATCTGGGTGCTCCTGTGAAGATCTGATATTTAAAGTGAGACCTAAGCATGCAGATGTTTCCTCTGTGGAGAACTGTATACTTACTGTTACTTAGTTCTAAAGACACAGCTTCCTTTTTCTAACACTCTTGTCCCAGCTTTGGTTCCTTAGACGTTATAAGATTCTTGACATCTTATTGTATTGCCTCTAACCCTGCTACAAATTCTTCATTTTTTCCAATGAGTCTAACTTTGGAGAAGCATCCCTCTGTTCACTCCGCTTCTCCTTGAATACAGCATTGAGTTGCATTATCACATTATTGCAAACAGAGCTGGTTCTGATTTTTCCTCCCACCCCCTAATACCACAAATGTAGTGATAGAACCACAAGTAGAATATCCAATCAAGAACTCTCTATTAGATGACACTGAATCAAACCTAACAGTGCTGTCAATTAAAATTCATGTACCCTGTTGCATAAACAGGCGATTACGTAAGTTGTGTGCTGACGAAGCAGTGTTGAGACATGCTGTCTGGCAATTGGTCTCTCCTATTTGGTTGCAAGTTTCAGTTTCCTGGCAAGTCTTGTTTTGCCGTCCATCTGGTACAAGTGAGCTCAGCAAGACAGCCAGGGTGAGCAGAAAGCCCACAGATACGGGAAAAGGTACTTAGCTTGCAGGTGATGTCAGTTCTTTCAGACAACTAGTCACTTTTTCCTTTCTGAAACTAGATTATAACCTATTTGTCTTTGGGGAGTTGACTGCTAGCGACACTGAAATTCTGGCTTAATTTGCAGACTGGGATGATGAGCATCATTTTAGTTTCTCAGGGACATGCATAGAGCTGCTTGTCTTGCTTGGCACAGGACCTAGTTCTACTTTACATAAAGGAAACCACTAAGATTGGCCTTACCAGGAAGGAAAATAGAAAGTTGCCTCTGAGACATGCCAAGCTGAGAGCCACACTTACTACATTCTATCCAGGACTACTCCTACCTCAGCCACCAGCCCCAAGGTTACTATGGCCTGAGTTCAGGTCATGTAATTTCAGTCTCTTCGGCAGTTCATTAATTCTGAGCTCAACTTCTTCATCTGTGAAATGAGAATAATAACATTTACCTTGCATGATTGTTTTAAAAATTAAATAATTTCAGGGCATACATTAGATGTGCAATAGACATTCTATTTATTATTCATGGAATGTTTATTGAGCATCTACTATGAGCCAGGTACTGTGCTAGGTATGGAGTCTTGCACTTAATGTGACTATAGGTAATCTCATGGAGGAGACAACAATTTTTTACAGATAATTCTACTAAGAATGCAATAGTTACAATAAAAATTAAGAAAACAAACAGAGGAAATTAGTTGCTGCCACCTCTTAACCTTAGGTTCACTGCTAAATTCAAAATATATTAGAATTTGTAATCTCTCTAAATATAATATGAGGCAAGTAACATCGCACATTGGCAGTTCATTTCTTTGCAGCAAATTGGAGCCATTACATAATGGGTTTTATGATATGTACCAGAAAAGTTCAAAGAGGAGTCTGGTGGATAATCCTTTGTTTTGCTTACATCCAAACCAAACAAAGCAACTAGTTAGCAACAAATCAACCAACCAACAGACATAAAAGAATTAAACAGTAAGATGTTGTTAACATTACAGAAAACAATTGCCTTGACCTTTATTACAGAATCAAATAAAAATGATGAGAATAACTGATATTTATTAAGTTCTTTTCATACCCCAACTCCATGCTAAGCAGTTTCCTAGATGTTCCTATTTATGCTTCACAATTCTTCCGGATATAGTTTAATATTCATATTTTAGAGCTGAAAGAGTTAGTTAGAGAACAACTTGCCAAAAGTCACATTATATAAAAGAGGCAAAGCAGGGATTCAGGTAAAGATTGTTATAACTGGAAAACCCCGTGCTTTAACCAGAACACTACAAGCATTTATCTAAAAATAAAATTACTTATGAACCAATTTCAGAAAATATTAAATTCTCACATTATGAATAAATTCCAGATAGGTAAAATATCTCAACATAAAATACAAAATCACAAGAAAATATTAAAATAGAAGAGAATTATTTTTATACAAATGTAGTGAGTGAAGAAGCCCTTTAAAGTATGGTATAAAGCCCAAAAATCATAAAAGAAAGTAATGACTGATAAGACTAATTAAAATGTTAACTTTATTTACTTCAACAAAGTTAACTTAAATAAACTTAAGTTTACTTAAATAAACTTTATTCACTTTAATAAAGTTAAAGGTGAAATGATAACTGAGAAAAATGTGTAATCTAGATAACAAAGGATTAATATCTATTACATATAAAAAACCTAAGCTAATGAAGAAAACAATGAGCTAATAAGTTAGTAAAGAAAACCAGTTAGAGTAATAATAGGAATATAACTATCATGGTAAAACCATTAACTTTACTGACAAATAACAAGTTACAACCATAAGGTTGTATTGCATGAAGTAGAGAAAAATAGAAAAAATGAACAACAGAATATTGATTAAATAACTTGTGGTGTTTCATATGATGGACTTTGCAGCCATTCAAAAAATAGGTTGACCTATGTGTTCTGATAAGAAGAATGTAATTTATGATACAACTAAAAAGCACTTTGCTGGCTGGGCACAGTAGCTCACACCTGTAATCCCAGCCCTTTGGGAGGCTGAGGCGGGCAGATCACAAGGTCAGGAGATCGACACCATCCTGGCTAACACGGTGAAATACCGTCTCTACTAAAAATAAAAAAAAATTAGCTGGGCGTGGTGGCAGGCACCTGTAGTCCCAGCTACTCGGGAGGCTGAGGCAGGAGAATGGCATGAATCTGGGAGGCCGAGCTTACAGTGAACCGAGATTGTACCACTGCACTCCAGCCTGGGGTGACAGAGCGAGACTCTGTCTCAAAAAAAAAAAAAAAAAAAAAAAAAAAAAAGCATCTTGCTGAACAGTTTTATTCTATTTGTGTTATAAAACTGTGTTTCTATATATTCCGAAAAAGAGCCTTGAAACATAAGTACTCAGATATCATTAATAGTTACCTCTGGGGAATAGGAAGGATAGAAGAGGCTTCAGTATCTCTTTTTATATTGTTTAAATTTTTCAACACACATACACATATATACACATATATTTCTCTAAAAGCCTTAGAGAGGCATCAGAAATAAAACACTTAGTTGTTTCATAAAAGAAAAAATGAGAGATTGTTTATTCAAGAGACAACTGGTCAAAATATGATTTTAGGCTATGGATGGTTGGATGGTCACATTTATACTCTTCTGATATAGCTATTTTGGGGAATGCCTGAAGATTGCTTTCTTATTGTTTCTCAAGATTCCAAAGGTCTTTTTTTTTTTTTTTTGAGATGGAGTCTCACTCTATTGCCCAGGTTGGAGTGCAGTGGCGTGATCTTACTGCAACCTCTGTCTCCCGGGTTCAAACAATTCTCCTGCCTCAGTCTCTCAAGTAGCTGGTATTACAGGTGTGCACCACCATGCCTGGCTAATTTTTTAGTAGAGATAGGGTTTCACCATGTTGACCAGGTTGGTCTTGAACTCTTGACCTCAGGTGATCCACCTGCCTTGGCCTCCCAAAGTGCCAGGGTTACAGGTGTGAGCCACCCCGCCCAAATTGCAAAGGTTCTTTTTTTTTTTTTCTTAATTTCAAAAGTTCTATCTTGCTTTGTTTTCTGAAAAAAATTAAAAAGCCATATTTATCGGATTGGTGATGAGAACAGGTCTCTTGTCCTGGAGAGGTGTGTCTTTAAGAAGGAGCCTTGTTCATGCTGCAAACACAGCCAACCACCCTCAGTGTTGAGGCTGCTGTTTGCACATATGGTTATGTCTCTAATTTTTCTTCATCTTACCTCCCAGTGGAAATTCCTGTTCTAGTTAGCAGCTCCCAACTTTTAATTGCCAAGCCTGAGAGAGAGGAGTCATACCATTTTAAGTAGATAATGTTGCTCATTAAAAGACAATAGTTTGATCAACTCTGAGCTGGATATTCATCAGCTAGGCTATGAAGTTCTCATCCCAGAAGTGTTACTATTTCACCGGGCACAGGGGCACTCAAGACCTTCCTAGAAGGAAGTCATTTTAAGACATCTTATTATTATGGTCAAGGTAGTATAAGTAGTTTATGAAACAAGAAAAGTTGATGGAATTTGGATAGGATGAATGGCAAAAGGAGATGATTAATAAGTAGATCAATACCAAATTGGAGGGAGGTCTCTCATACTGTGCCATATAGATTCTACTCTTGGATCTACCTTGTTTTATATTAGTCAGTAACTTAGAAAAATCCATAAATTTTGATGATTGGGTTTGAGTATGACGTGAAACTGAGAAGAATGTGAAGTTCATTGGTAGAAACAGTGTTGGAAAATCTCTTAGCCACCTAACATGGTGGAAAAGACAACTGGGCTAAAAGTAAGATCTGCTCTGAAATCCCAAAAGGCATATGCACAGATTCAGTGTGGAGGAATTTGTGGTTGAGAAACAGTATCTGTGACAATGTATTGTGATCAAAATCTTTCAAAAAATGTGACGTGGCTACCGAAATAGCTCATGATATCATGGGCTACTTTAAGACAAATATAGGTTCTAGATAGATAAGTTTTCAACTGTAGCCACCATTTGAGTCACCTGGGAGCTTCAGTGAAAGTCTGATTTAATTGGTTTGGGTAGAACCAAGGTATGGGATTTTTTTCTTTTCTTCTTCAAAATGAAGTGGGTAGAACAATAGCAACTCTTTTTTCCTTGGCTCTCATCTATTACACATACAACATAGTAGAAACAGGTCATCCAGGAAACACACAGGCATTATTTAGAATTATACAACAATTTATAGCATGCTAAAAAACCATACATTTGAAGGAGGTAGAATAGTACTGACTAACTGGTCCCATTCTCGCAAGGATTAGGAAAGAAGAACATTGGCATTAGGCAGCTTAGTTCAGGTCTCGATTTTGCAACTTAACTGGCCAAGTGACCTTGAAAAAATTATCTACTCTCTCCTAGGTTTATCTTCAACTTTAAGATAAAGTTACTTCTAAAAGCTATTCATGGAGTTGTAAAAACTAAATAATATAAATATATTATATATTTAATTATAATGTAAAGTGTTCTTAGTATATTTAGTTTTACTTTTATTAATATTGCTGATATCTTTGGATCCAATTACTTTGATGGAGTAATTGGTGGATTATAGTCCACAAAAGGTTGAGATCTACCATAGAGTTCATTCTTAACTGTTCCTAAATCATTTTGTTTCATTTCTAGTTGGCTTCTTTTTTCTTTTTCTTTTCCTTCCTCCTTCACTTCTCTCCTTCTTTCTTTGCCTCCTTCCTTCCCTCCTTTCTTTCTTCCTTCTTTCCTTCCTTCCTTACTCTCTCTCTCTGTTTTTTTCTTCAAATATCAATTTGTATAAAGATCCAAAATTTTAAATGTATATGTGAAAACTGGCCATAACCATATTATGACATGTATACCCATGGGAGGGTGCATAGTTTCTTGAAATCTTCTTCATTTACCTGAAATCCACTTGTTTAAATATATCAAAATGTTCTTGCAGCAGTCAGTCATTTCTGACTGATCAGTATAACTGAGTCTTTTTTCATTACAGTAGTGTCCATAGTCCTAATGATTTGTTTTCCTTGAAGCCATGAGTCTTACAGATTTTATGTAAGTAATTGGTCTCATTCCTGCTAGAATCAGAAAAGCCAGATTTGTTAAGAAGTGGAATCCAGATTACTTTCTGTCTAGCTGATCTCCCTGTGCTGTAAAATGTGTGTGGTTTTTTGGAAAGCAATGAAAACCACATGCTATGTATTTTCAGTTTTATTGCTTTGAAGGCTCATGAATCACTTTTCTCATTCTCTTTTTTTCTTCCCCCCAAATAAAATAAAGCTATTTCCCCATAAGTAGGCCCATTTCCCCAAGAGTATTACAAAGTCTAAATGTTGGATATAGCTGTTAAATATGGAAACCATTAAAGAGCAAGTCAATTTAGTTATGTTAGTACTTGTGATTTTTATAAAACAAAAATGAATCACATAGTAAAATACATATATAAAGGATTCTCATGCCAATTATTCAGTTAATAAATGTATTTTCACATTTATTTTCTTAATCAAAAATCTTGATTAAATTGTCAATAGGATTTATCTTGAGGTTAGAAATATATGGAGCCCTAGTATCTATTACACTAATTTTGGAATCAAGTCTCAAATAAAAAAAAAATAGCCAATAAAATGGCTTAGACTTTATCATTGCTTAACTCTAATCTGTTTAAAGAAATATTTTCAACATAGATTTTTACTATCAAAAGATTCCTTTCTTATTGAGTTAATCATTGTTAATTTAAATAAGATCACACTTTCGAACTCTTCGTTTAAAGAAGAAATACAACAATCTTAGATTTAATTTTATTTTTTAAACTTCAAGCAGTGTGGGAGGCAAGAGAATTTCAAATTAAGGTTCTGACTTAAAGATAACTCAAAGAATTTATTTTCTTTTCAGGTGACAGAAATATAAATTTAAATATCACTATCAGGGCAGAATATTATTAAATAAGACAACCAATCAAAATTACAGACTCTTTTAGAAGTTACAAGGTTAGTTCCTCAAGACATTGAAACACCCTTGAAGTCTGGTATTTATACAGTACTAGTTATCACAGTTAGAGACAGAGAGATGCAGAGAAAAGTGGGGGATTCTAAGATAAAAACTTGCAATCTGGGAAAGAAAAGGGCAGAATAGAAGATGAGTAAATGAGCTGGGTGCAATGGCTCATGCCTGTAATCCCAGCACTTTGGGAGGCTGAAGTGAAAGGGGCGTTTGAGGCCAGGAGTTTAAGACTAATCTGGGTAACAGTGAGACTCCTTCTAAAAAAAAACACAAAACTTTAGCCAGGAATGGAGGCAGATGCCAGTAGTCCTGACTACTTGGGAGGCTGAAGTGGGAAGACTACTTGAGGCCAGGAGTTCAAGGTTACAATGAGCCATGACTGTCCCACTGCACTCCAGACTGGGTGACAGAGCAAGACCCTGTCTCTATTTTTTTTTTAAAGAAGTTGAATAAATGAAGCAATGAGCACGTAATATTTTGTGTCTACATTTCTGAGTCCCAACTTTTGCTGAAGATGCATGAAATAAAGACACAACTTCCAAGTGATTACAATAATATTCTTAAAAAGTATCAATTTCTACATTTAATAACAAGTATAGAACTACATATTATTTGAGAAAAACTTCTTAAATATAAGTTTAAGATCATTAATTAATTTGAAAAATTCCATCAAATGATGTTGCAAACTTAGTAACAAAAATGTTAGTATGTCACTGGCAAATGTTTTTACTCACTATTAACCTCAAGAGGGTGTTTAGGGCTGACCAGTAATCCTTCTATCTTTTCTTTAGTCCAATCATTTGCCAAGTGTCTGAAGTGCCTCTCCTCACTCCTTGAGGTTCAACACCTCCTCCACCCTTCTTATCTCATCTGAGGACCTTTTCTCTTACTTTTCTGAGAAAAGGGAAGCCATATGGACAGACTTTTCCTGTAGTCCCATGAATATACCTCACTGCCTAGACTCTGCTTTTCCTCCTTCTAAGGATGAGTGGTCATGTCCCTATCCAAGCCAATTCCTCCATTTGTCTCCTGGATCCCATATTTCTCCCACTCAGAGACATGGCTCTTGCAATTGTGTCCTCTTATTTTAGTATCACTCATTTTTTCTCCTTTTATAGGATCACTCCATTCAGCTTTCAAACGTGCTTTAATAACCCCCACATTTAAAAAGTAAGATAATATCTTAATTCTCTGCTTCCCATTAATTCCCCCTATTTCTCTATTTGTAGCAGAACTCCCTGAATGTGTTGTCTAAACTCAGTGTCTCCAGTTCTCCTTCCTTCTGCCTTGAATCTATTCAATGAGGCTACATCACCACTCCTTTGCCAAAACAGTGGTTTTCAAGGTCACTAACAAGCCCTGCAAGCCCCACATTCAATGATTAGTTCTCAGGCCTCACCTTACTCTATATACCGACGTAGAAGGTTTATTTTGTTCTTTTGGAAACCTATTCATCTCTTGGCTTAAACAACCCACTCTCACATGGGACTTTTCCCACCACACTAGTAGCTCCTTTTCATTCTCCTTTCAGTTCTTCATTTTCTCAAACTCTAAACTTTGAAGAACTTAGGAGTTCCATCCTTAAATCTCTTCACTTCTCTATCAGCACAGATCTTTTAAGTAAACCTGTCTATCTCTGTGGCAGATAACTTCCAAATTTGTATCTCCAACCTGGACCTCTTCTTTGACTTATACTTGTATATCCAAATACCTAATCAATATCTTCACATTAATGTCCAATGGGCATCTTCCACTATACATATCCAAAATTGAACTCTTCTTTGTTCGCCTTTTTTCAGTCAAGTCTGCACCTTTCCATGGTCATTTCTGTCTCCGTAACTGGCATCTTCATTTTTCTACTAGCTCAGTTAAAAAAAAATCCTTGATGCTTCTTTTTCATTCATAACACATTAATACGTCAGTAAATTCTATCAGCTCTTCTATCAAAAACATTTCTATGACCTCACCACTTTTGGCTCAGATTTAAATTTAAAATATAAATTTTAAATTTATAATTTTAAAATTAAAATTATAATTTTAAAAATTTAAATATAATATTTAAAATTATATCTTAAATACTTGTAAAATATAATTTTTAATTTTTCTGTTCATGTTGGAAATAGTCCTGGCCCTCTATAACAAAGCTGCTGGCATCCATGGATAGAAGATAACATATTCAGTATTTACAGATTATTTTACACAGCATTAGCTCCCAGGAAGAGTGACCAGGCAGAAGATGAGCTAGGTTGTACCTTCTTTCTTCCTGTTTCTCAGTTATTCTTTAATGAGTCTTCTACTTCCGTATTCCTAGGGTTGCCTCATCCTGCCCCTGACAGTTCCAGGGTCTCCATTTCACTCTAATTCATTGTAGAATTTAGTCCATCCAGGTCCTACAGTTCACTCCACCTCCACTTTCTTATCTCTGGCCTTTATTCTTCTTCTTTCCTTCTTACATTCTTAGACACAACTGAAAGTAGATGAAATGCTCTCTTTAGTCCTCTCATTTCTCTCTCTAGGGTAACTCCTTCCCCTTTTCTGGTACCCAGAGACCTGTTGGTCTTTTCCCCTAGAATGGTGAAGACATAATGGTGAAGGCTTTACTGTACCACTTATTAGATGTGTGGGCTTGGGAGTAAATTAACTTCTTTGTGTCTCAGTTTCGTCACCTGTGAAATGGTGATAAAAGTAACACCTACCTCATAAAATGTTAGTACTTTGAATCAGGAGTGATTAGCAAAGGTTTGTAATGCAATTGAATGAATCATCAACAACATCACACAAGTGATTGTATCACATTGCAAATGTCAGATGTGTAACTAAAATATGTGATAAGACTACTGTGAATATATTATGTATTAATAATACAACATATCTGGAACTCATATTTTGTTGCACAACTATACGTGAGAAAAGTAGATGTGTCTGAACCTTGTCTAACATTTACTTGAATGCTGAGAGCTATCACACAGTATCATACTCAACTAGTAATTTTACATGAACAGATATGCATCAGCCTGAACTCCTCAAAATGCCATAAAATATTTCACTTTCTTAACAATGATACACTTCCAAGAAGTACAAATATATTCATGAAGACAGTGAGAGAAGCTTTATTCTAATGCTTGCAAACAAAAAAGGAAAGAAAGACAAGAATCAGTTTGGCTGCATGGTGCAAAAGAATAAAAGACGAACATTTATTGATAGCTACCATGTGCCATGGACTGATCTACATGATTTACATTCACTCTCCAATTCACTCCCAAAACCACCCTAGAGATGGATACTACTTTTTAAAATCCAAAAGATAAGCATTTCATTTTTCTTAGTTTAAAAAGTATTTTATACTACAACTCTATAACCCCAAAAAACAGTGAAAAATGGGCAAAGGATTCAAATAGACATTTCTCCAAAGAAGATATACCACAGTTATAGGACAGATGCTCAGTATCACTAATTATCAGGGAAATACAAATCAAAAGTACAATGAGATACCACTTTATACCGGTTAAGACGGCTACTATCAAACAACCGGAAAACAACAGGTGTTGGAGAGGATGCGGAGAAATGTAAACTCTTCACACTGGTGGTGGGATTGTGAAACGGTGCAGCCTCTATGAAAAACAAAATATAGGTTTCTCCAAAAGTTAAATAGAACTACCATAGGATTCAGCAATCCCACTTCTGGGTATATAGCCAAACAAATTGGAAACAGGACCTCATAGAGATATTTGCACACTAATTTTAATTGAGCATTATTCACAATAGCCAAGATGTGGAGGCAAACTAAATGTCATTGGATGAATGGATAAAGAAAATGTCATATATACAAACATACATATATACATACATACATATATATATATACACACACACACTTAAACACACATATAAATGGAATATTATTCAGCCTTTTAAAATGAAGGGAAATTCTGTCACATTGAACCTGGAGAACATTGTGCTAAGTGATATAAGCCAATAACAAAAAGACAGATACTGCATGATTCCACTTATAGGAAGTATCTAAAATAGTCAAACTCACAGAAACAGAGAGTAGAATAATGGTTGCCAGGAGCTGGGAAAAAGGGAACATGGGCATTTGCTGTTCAATGGATACAGAGTTTCAGTCATGCAAGATGAAAAAGTTGTAGATATGTTATACGACAATGTGCATATAGTTAACAATATTGTGCTATACACTTAAAAATTTAAGAGAGTAAATTTATGTTATGTGGTTTTTACCAGAACAAAAATTTCATTTTCAAAAGGAATTAAAATTAAATCATTTAATGTATTACAGATGTCTCATTTTATTTTTGAGGAAATGAGATCACAAGAGAAAAATGACTTGGTTCAATTCACATGGCTAAATAGAAAAAAAGCTGGGGAAAGAACTCCAATCTTGGTGCCTTCAGTCCATTGCCCTTTCTGGTGCAACATCAAGTCTAAGTTAAATCAGTGGGCCCCAGAGGGCAAGCCCAATTCTGACACATTTGGAAAAAATGATTTCTCTAAATATTTCTCTCCCTTAGGCTTCACAGGTAGCTGGCATTCAGCTAACCCAATCTGATGTGCCAACAGGATTAGATTTAACATCGATAACTGGTGAATGTCTCATCCACCCACAGCTTCCTGTATTTCAGGATTTTCCAAAATTCACAGGTACGTATAGCAGTATCATGTTCTGAGCTGGTACCATTTCCAAATGAGAGTTCAAGGCAGCACACAGTGTTATGGAGTTAGATATGGTAAGGTGAGTATGTGTGAGGGAGACATAGTCAAGTGGCTGCAACTGTGTATGTGCATAATTCCCTTTATTTTCTTTCACAAATGTATAAAGGTATTACATCTAATAACTTTTTTATATTTTATATATATATGTATATTTTAGATGGAGTCTCACTCTGTCACCCAGGTTGGAGTGCAGTGGTGCACTGCAACCTCTGAACATCTGCCTCCCAGGTTCAAGCAATTCTCCTGGTCTCAAACTCCTGACCTTAAGCGATCCATCCACCTAGGCCTCCCAAAGTGCTGGGATTACAGACATGAGCCACTGCACCCAGGCCTATATGCGATAACTTTTGTTGATAAATGAACACGCAAGTACATGTTTGAAAACCTATGTATTTATTATATTCTTTAGATTGGTATTTCCCTATCTGGATCAAGATAGGAGGGCTCTCTAAATTCTCTGCCATAGATGCAGAGGGACAAAGGAGTGGGCCAGGGCTGGATGCCTGGGCCTGACACAATCAGAATTTACCCCAGTGCTTTATGGGCTGGAGGTAGAGAAATGGTGATCTGGAACTTGATTTCCTTCTGAAATAGAACGGAGCCTTTGGATTAGACAGTTCTGCATTCAATTTTCAACCACTCTGCTTATTTGCTGTGTGACTTCGGGAAGGTTACTTGATATCTGTAAGCCTCCTTTTCCTCTTTTAGGAACCACAGTAAGGTTTTCCTCCTATGGGATCATCAGGTGAGTTGGGTGAGACAATACATGTCAGGTCCCAATCCCAGTGTCTGGGATTGACTTCAAAGTCATTTTCACTCCAAAGCACACCACAAAACATAAAAGCTAAGTCCTGATGAATAAAATCAAGCTATCCATTACTTACTGAGCTCTTTGTATGTACAATTATGCATATACAACTAGCGGGGCTCCTGAGAGTGACCTGGGAAAGAATGGTTGTGGTGTCCAGTTGGTGACGCACTACTGAGCAGGATGTTTGGAATTACCGCCTTGCCCCATAGAGATTTTTCCCACTTTTAAAACTCATTTATACAAAATGTGTGATTGATTTTCTACTCTGTCTTGCCACTATAATTATTTGCTCTGGGAGACAATTAGCATTTTATATGTGACTCATATAACGATTTGTTTGAAACTCACCCAATGGCACTGATCTCATAGCTGCTTCATTTCTAACTCCAGCTCCCTCATCCTTGTTTAATCTTGCAAGAAAACATCTGAGGTGTATTTGAGAGTGGAGAGAAAAAACTGCGTACATGATTATAGCAATATTGCCTTAAAATTTTCTTGAGTCGTCCTTATCTCAATGTGTCTCTGTCTTCAAAACTCTCCTTTCCCCTTCTCCTCATTGCTCCTCAATTTTTCTAAACCTCCAGCACACATAATGTTTGTCTTTTTGCCTGTCTACCTGTCTTCTTTCTTTCTTTAATAATTAAATGTAAATCTCACCTTTATGTAAGTAATTATCTAAGTAATACATATACGCTTCACATTACAAAAATTCAGACAATTCAGGTAATCAAAATGGCACTGCAAGTGTCAACCCTTAGTCTCAGTCTGCTTTCTGGAGATAACCATGGTTATTAGTGGTATGGCCTTTGATATCTTTTCCTCTGTAATTGTTGTTAGATAACATAAAATTGCTGCTTTTGTAGGACACAAATGACCAAATATCATTGTGCATAATTATGTTTATTTTCTTTCACAAATGCATAAAGGTGTTACATGCAATAACTTTTTATTTTATAAGATTCATCTATCTATCTGTAGAGGTGTAGAGTGTCATTTTGTGGATTCAAAAAACATAAATAGAATCACATTACACATATTTTATTGCAATTACACATAATTTATGTGCAATTTCCAGCACAGGAATATATCCTGGATATCATCTAGGTCAGTACATGTATCTTTACCCTATTCTTTATAACAACTTGTCAAACTCTTTTTTTTTTTTTTAATTATTATACTTTAAGTTCTAGGGTACATGTGCATAACGTGCAGGTTTGTTATATATGTATACTTGTGCCATGTTGCTGTGCTGCACCCATCAACTCGTCAGCACCCATCAACTCGTCATTTACATCAGGTATAACTCCCAATGCAATCCCTCCCCGCTCCCCCTTCCCCATGATAGGCCCTGGTGTGTGATGTTCCCCTTCCCGAGTCCAAGTGATCTCATTGTTCAGTTCCCACCTATGAGTGAGAACATGCGGTGTTTGGTTTTCTGTTCTTGTGATAGTTTGCTAAGAATGATGGTTTCCAGCTGCATCCATGTCCCTACAAAGGACACAAACTCATCCTTTTTTATGGCTGCATAGTATTCCATGGTGTATATGTGCCACATTTTCCTAATCCAGTCTGTCACTGATGGACATTTGGGTTGATTCCAAGTCTTTNGACAAGTCGACTTTATCTAATTTGTCCATAGACAAAAAAAGACTTTCTAATACTTGCCTGCTGTCATTTAAACATAAGATAAATATAAGTTTTCCTTAGTACTTTTTCATTTTATTCAAATACTTTTTCTATCAGCAGACATTTTATCAAAAACATTTTGATTATTTTAACTCCCCGTTTACCTAAATAAAGCAACTTCTACAATGCTCTGAGTATACTTTATATGACTTATTCTTAACATTGTCTTCATGCCATGCATCATTTTTAACACTAAATAATTCTATAATCATGAGTATTTTCAATGTTTAATGCAGTATGTATTTGCAGCAGCACTCCTCTGGAGGGGGCACCGACGCAGGGAGTCTGTCCCTTGCAGACCTCTGACCCGGCGACAGATGAATAAAGTACATTGACACACAGATATTCTGCTCTGTCAGTCCAGCTGAGGGTGTCCAAGTGGCTTACAGACTCCCTGCTGAGTTCTGTAAACAGTTGCCACTATGGCCCTGATCAGCTAGTCAGACTCACAATTATTCAGTAAGATTAATTAACAAAAGCTTGAGTCAACACCATTAGAGTTACATAAATGTATGTTATTAAGTGAAAAAAGTCAATCTAAGAAGGCCACACATACTGTATGATTCCAATTATATAACATTCTGGAAAACATAAAACTATGGAGACAATAAAAAGATCAGTGATTTCCAGGAGTTGGAGACTAGGGAGGGATGAATAGGTGGAGAACAGAGGAATTTTACGCAGTGAAACTACTCTGTATGATACTGTAATGGTGGCTACATGTCATTATACATTTGTCCAATGTATAATGTCCAATGTACCCATAGGATGTACAATGCCAAGAGTAAGCCCTAATGTAAACTGTAAACTTTGGATGATAATGATCTGTCAGTGTAGGTTCATCAGTTGTAAAAAAAATGTATCACTTTGGTGGGGGATGTTGATACTGGGGGTTGTTGATATGCTTGTGTCGGGTGAGGGAATATATGGGAAATCTCTGTGCCTTCTGCTCAACTTTACTGTGAGCCTAAAACTACTCTAAAAATAAAGTTTATTAAAATGAATAAATAAACATTTCAAGATATTTTTAAAAAATGAAGCAGCAGGCATGGAAAGGTATTATCTCAATTTTATGGGTGAGAAAACAGAACCTAGAGAGGTTGCCATTTTTTCAGCGTAAACTGGTGAGACGAGAATAAAACGAGAGCCAGGCTGTCATTTCCTAACTCATAGCCCTGCTTCCCATCCTTCCTTGTGCCAGTATTTAGAGATGTTGGCAGCCTGTAGTAAGTGATTATATTTCAGTTTTGACCACAGTCTACTTATGGGTTGGCATCATATATCTTAGATAGTACAACTCAAGGCCAACAGTGCTGTGCTCTGGAATGTAAAACCACTTTCCATTTAAATGAGCTACATCTTGTCTCCCCAAACTTCTGCTTCTATTATAAACTGGATAAACCCATTACCCAAAAGTCATTTTAAGAAATAAACAGGTGGAGTTGAGACTTCTTGAAATGCTAAGAAGCATTTCATAAAATACTTTCATCCCAAGACAGACTGACTCTCAGTAACAGTGAAGTTCTCGTTTCTTCAGTTCCCCACAGAATTTAAGAATGCATAAAAAAGGATGAGTTTGTGTCCTTTGTAGGGACATGGATGCAGCTGGAAACCATCATTCTTAGCAAACTATCACAAGAACAGAAAACCAAACACCGCATGTTCTCTCATAGGTGGGAACTGAACAATGAGATCACTTGGACTTGGAAGGGGAACATCACACACCGGGGCCTATCATGGGGAGGGGGGAGGGGGGAGGGGGGAGGGATTGCATTGGGAGTTATACCTGATGTAAATGACGAGTTGATGGGTGCAGCACAGCAACATGGCACAAGTATACATATGTAACAAACCTGCACGTTATGCACATGTACCCTAGAACTTAAAGTATAATAATAATAAAAAATAAATTAAAAAAAAAAGAATGCAACCACAGTGAGTATTCTATAGTCAGTGTATCAGTTTAAAACAACCTGCAAATATAAAGGAACATACTGAGCAACTTATTACTGTTTGTATATCTACTGCTGGTATGTGCTGAGGGACATCAAGAGGAAATACCAGATTTGGTTGGTCAGTCTTGATTCCCCAGAAGCTTAGAAGCCAATTGAGAAAACAAAACACACCATATAAAGGACTCTACATATTCAGACGGGCCCAGATGAGGTCAGGAATGTATTTTAGTGTGACTTACCCTGAAGCAGACCCTATGAGAAGAATTTGAGTGCATATATTTTGGGAGGAAGATGTAAGGAGTGCGGGAAAAGAGAAATGAGGTGGGGAAGGGAAGGCAGCCAATAAAGGGAGACAACTATTAGACGACTATCACCATGGGTGACTAGAAGTTAATCCAATGAGAAAGTACTAGGAAATGGCATAGAACACATGTCTCAGAGATATTCTATCTAATGGATGGGGAAGCCATAGTACTTGTATTCCAGCTCTTAATCTGGGCTAGAATTGGGGCATTGAGGGTGCTCCTGGGAGTATTAATTCATGGCACTTCAGCCTGACAGGCATCTGGATGCAGCAGCTTTCTGCAGTCTGGAAAACATACTCAAGCACAGTGGGCAGATGCTGACAACTGGAAGTCAGGCTGTGCACATAAAACAAAAGAGTTCAAGGAATGTGGGTGGGGTGCTGACAGAGTGTCTGCTGCAGTAGGATTCCTAGTGGAGGTGAGACTTGATGATACTCTCTCTTTTCTCCCCAGGTCTCCTCATGAACATATCCCTGTTGTCCATTGTGTATGGAGCCTTGCGCTGCAACATCCTAGCCATCAAAATCAAGTACGATGAGTATGAAGTCAAAGTGAAGCCTCTGGCCTATGTCTGTATCTTCCTGTGGAGGAGCTTTGAGATTGCCACTCGAGTTGTAGTCCTGGTCCTCTTTACCTCCGTCCTGAAGACCTGGGTGGTGGTTATAATACTCATCAACTTCTTCAGTTTCTTCTTGTACCCCTGGATCCTCTTCTGGTGCAGTGGTTCCCCATTCCCTGAGAACATAGAGAAGGCCCTCAGTCGGGTGGGCACCACCATTGTACTATGCTTTCTAACTTTATACTGGTATCAACATGTTCTGCTGGTCTGCTGTACAGCTGAAAATTGACAGCCCTGACCTCATCAGCAAGTCCCATAATTGGTACCAGCTACTGGTGTATTACATGATGAGATTCATTGAGAATGCCATCCTCCTCCTCCTGTGGTATCTTTTCAAGACTGACATCTATATGTATGTGTGCGCACCTCTGTTGGTCCTGCAGCTGCTCGTTGGGTACTGCACAGCCATTCTCTTCATGCTTGTATTCTATCAGTTCTTCCACCCTTGCAAAAAGCTCTTTTCCTCCAGTGTTTCTGAAGGCTTTCAGAGGTGGCTCAGGTGTTTTTGCTGGGCCTGCAGGCGGCAAAAACCCTGTGAGCCAATAGGAAAGTCAGATCTACAGTCATCCAGAGATAGAGATGAGACACCTTCTAGCAGTAAAACAAGTCCTGAGCCTAGTCAGTTCTTGAATGCTGAAAATCTTTGCTCTGCTTAATGGGACCCAAGGTCTCAGGGCACAGGCATATTATTTTCTGGGTTTGATACCCGTTATTCATACAAATAATGAGCCCTACACAGGGAACAAGGCAGGACGTTAGCTGTTAATTCCTTGTGAGCTGCTCCTCTTTATAGAGCTCTTGGGTATGTAGAACTATATGGGAAGAAGCCAGGAAAACCTCTGAGTGTTGAAGGGGCAACCCAAGGCTTCACAGTTCACAGGTAACCATGTTATGTTCTTCTAGGCATTACTGGCCTTTTCACTGACAAGTTACCCCTCAAATCTGAATTGTACTGGTTAGATTCATTAGACAGAATGAGGAGAGGGGCTTACCTGTTCTCTAGTTTTCCAGAGTGCTGGTTTGGGTAACCTGAAGTTTTATGATCCCTGAACATAGTTTTCACCCAAGAGCTGTCCTGGTGACCAAAAAAGATTACTAGGGTTTTGCCATCAGCAACATCATTTCCGTCAGAGCTTTCAGGGAGGGCTGTTCAAGTTTGGTTTTTGAATAGAGGTTTCATTTTCATCTTATTAGGGCTTTTTGTACATAGCCAACTGTAACCACCCTGGCATGCTGTCTCTAATTGATTCAAGAGCCTAGATTTGGAGACCTTGTCCCTTAGCATCCATGAATGCAGAAATGAGTGATAAATTTGGCTATGGAAGCCCTGGAATTTTAGGAAAGTTGTGATTCCTTGATATGTTGATGAAATTCTGGATCAGGAGGGGTGTTAAAACATCAAAATGATGGAGGCTTATGTAAGTAGAATTCTTACCATCTTACTCCTGCCTCCCCATTCCTTGCCTGTCAGGACCATTTTAGAAGAGTTACCTTGGTTAACTTAAGGGTTTTTTAGAAAGCCCCACAGAAATCTCTCACCCAGTTCCAGTGTATAGGGAATTTTCATTTTCATTATTTGAAGGAAGAGGGTTTTCCTTACCACCACCTGTAATTAGAGATTGATTCAGAAACTTTTTCTAAATTATAAAGACGGAATGACCAGAAAAGTTTTGTCTTTCATGGAATGCAATTTGACTTGTCATAATTGTGAGTTAATTTGATAAAGATCTCCAGTTTTATCCTCTGACACCCTTTAATGTTCTATTTATTTTTTCCTTTAATCTGAGACCCTATTTGTTTCATAAAAGACGATTGAGTAGCATATCCTCAATTATCTTGGAAAAATGCCTAGATCTAGTGCTGTTATTTCTACCATTAAAATCTTGAAAGTGAAATACTTGAAAACAGGTGAACATAAAGATCACACCAATTTAGAATGAATATTAAAGCCTGAGAAATTTACAAAAGAGACTCTATTTATGGACTCGATTTTACCATATGGAATAGGGATTCATTTCTCTGTGTTAACCTACAAAACGTATTTATCTGGCCATTGCACTTCGGATAATTGTCATTTTAAATTCTTCTTGGTGTCAAATTTTTAAGTAATTTCATGCACACAGGAGAAAATGCAATTTGGTAATCAGTTTCCACTACATTCAGAGGTCAAGAAAGCAGTATATATTCTTTCACAAGACATCCATATTGTTTAATATTTATAGAGTTCATAGAAATACATCAATAAGCTCCTAAACTATAGAGCCTCAATTTTAGTTGTTCTCATTTGAAATGTTTTTGATTTACCAATATTTGTGTCCAGACAGTAGATCATTTTTTGTCTATTTTTAACCAAATAAGAATAACACTCAAGACTGTGTTCTCCATCCCAACACATCACTTACCACTTGCACTATTCTTAATAGGCCTAAAATATTGAGCATATATAATCAAAATACTTCATACAACATATACTCCCATGCACTCTTCATGTAATCACATATGTGCATAGATACACAATTGTAATACATAAAACACCCTTGAAAATCTATAATGACTTTGAATAAAATAAAGTTACCATGTTAATACATCATTTTTTGTTTTTTCCTGATTAACAAAAGGGTTCTATAATGATTAGGAGAGCAGTAAGGCCATTCTTTAGTCATTCCAAGTATATATTTGTATCACACCAGTTACTTGTGTTCATTGACACCAAATATTTTCAAGCTTTTTGTGAGAAAGAAATTCTTGCCTTGAGTCTCTGCAGTGGCAAATGGTAGGGGTGATAGTGCTCCCTTTTCACCTGAAATGCCTCCACCTCAGGCCTTGGGAGTGAGGTGTGGGAGTAGCCACCAGCCTGCCACTGACTAGGCATGTTACGAATTAGACAGGGATGGAGAGACTGGTTTTTTCCAGCTTTGGTTTGGAAGCTTGTCTCAAAAACCATTACAAAATCTTAACCTTCAAATACATTTTAAATCACTTTAATTTAAAACATAGGGGAGCAACTTGAGTGATCCCAAACCAAACTAACAGTGCTGGTTTGTCAGACACCCAAAGCCCACTGCACACATTTATAAGGACAGAGGTTTGATAACTCATTTGGGTATTTTGTCAGTTTTAACCCTTGATACACAGGTATCCCAGTTTTGGGCACATGTATGTCCATTCACTTTGGGGAAGGGATGTCACTACTTTCTTTCTGTGTGGTGAAAACATAAGCCATGGCGAACTGATAATTTTTGTTTTTAAATTATTTATATTACTGAATTGGCAAAATTATACTTCACACTGGAGAGCTAGGTTGTCCTATAGGCATAAAACAAACCAGCAAATTTTCTCATGTGTTTGGAGTTAAAATGTGTTTTTCAGTTATAATTTCAATTTTTAAATTTCTCGGTACTTTAATTAATTACATCCCATAACTTGTCAGGATAGCTGCTTCAACTGAATTGCTATCATTCGGCTGGATGGGGGTGAAGTATGTCTTCAAAATATATTGAAGTAAGTCCATCAAACATGTTTAGACTTCTCCTCATTACTGGAGACAGCCCAGTGTAGAGATTGGCACTTCCCTGTCCAGCCCTACAACTTAAATGCTCTATGCCTCAGTTTCCCCATAATACCCTTGTCCAACCTACCTCACAAGGTTATCAGAAAGATCAAATTGAATAATAGATGTGAAAATGCTTTGAAAATGTTTTTCAGTGCTATGCATATTTATAGAGTTGTTATTATAGTTATTCAAATCCATAAGCAGGTTATTTTTATTTTTTTACTGTTTGAAAAGAAATAAGTAGTGTCGTTCATATGAGTTCCTGAGTGGATATGTGAATCTTTGGTCTTCTCGGCAGGTGCCCTCTCTCTTACCACCAGTTGCTTACAAAAATTAGCACTCAAACACATGGCACTTGGAAGAAAAAGACCCACTGAATCTGAGAAAGTGCTTTCTGGTGGCAAATGAATGTATCATTTTAGTATAGTTTTCTATAAAGGATATAGGAACATCTTTTGATAATTGTGCTTTACAACTTGAATGTTGATTCAAGGCATTATGTGGATGTGAGTTTAATCTTTTCAGCCTTGTAAATGGGAAAATATATATTAAAATTGATTGTCAAATACAACATTTCTTTGGAAACCACCTTAAAACATTAGTGCTGTGGTTATGAGTGAATGTGCCAGTACTTAACCAGTCAATGCATTGTGGATATGAGCTTTTGTTGACTGCTTCTCTGCAGTCGTTGATGCTAATAAATATTGTTATGTTTCTTCATATAATAAATTAATTTTTCAGTTTCTCCTTGTATTGCATTCTTTATACAATTCTTACATGACCTTTTTACTTGAGGGACTATTTTTAAAACAGAAATTTTAAAATAGTTTCATTGTAACTGATTATAGTTGTATGAACTCACCTGGAAATTACTTCTGTAGGCTGAGAAATTTGAGAGTGCTAAGATTCAGCCTTGCAGAACAGCAACAGTCCATGGTTGCTGAAAACTCCTCTGATTGTTTTATAAACATTTACTCCATTTGTTAAAATTACACTGCTGGATACTAAGATTCTGTTCAGTTGTCCATCAGTTGCCATGCACAATACAAAAAAGAGAGGCAATATACATCTCTTCTAGAGAACATAAATATATACTGATTCAGAAATATAAAACACCAAAGAAATGGCTTGGTATTAACACATATAATCAAATGTAAATGGTTGGGAAAAACATCAGTTGTTAAAGGGATCATTTCAGAGCATGAGAGAGACATGGACTGTTTCAATAATTCCTTTGCTTCTGAAGGTGGCCTTGGAATTTGCAGAGACTTAGCTATAGGATAAACCTGTCTTTTAAAAACAGCTTTATTGAGGCATAATTGACATACAAAAAACTGCACATATTTAATGTATACAATTTGATGAGTGTGTACATATGCAAACACTCATGAAACCATCACTACAATCAAGGAAAAGGCATATTCATCACCTCTAAAAGTTTCCTTGTACCTCATTGTTTTTGTTTTGTTTTGCCTTTGTAAGACACTTAACATGAGATCTATGCTCTTAATATTTTAAATTCACAATACACTATCATTAACTATAGGTACTATGTTGTACAACAGATCTCTATAACTTATTCATCTAACATAACTGAAACTTTACATCCATTGAACAACAACTTCCCATTTCCCCTACCCCCCAGGCCCTGGCAACTGCCATTCTATCCTCTGCTTCTGTGAGTTTCACTGTTTTGGACACCCTATCTAGGTGGAATCATGTAATATTTGTCCTTCTGTGTCTAGCTTATTTCACTTAGCATAATATCCTCCAGATTCTTCCATGTTGTCACAAATGGCAAGGTGTCCTTCTTTTTTTAAGGCTGAATAGTATTTAGGAATATGCCATATTTTCTTTATCCATTTATCTATCAATGGACATTTAGGTTATTTGCATATCTTGGCTATTGTGAATAATGGTTCAATGAACACTGGAGTGCAGATATCTCTTCAATATCCTGGTTTCAATTATTTTGGATACATACCCAGAAGTGGAGCTGTTGAATCATACAGAAGTTTTATTTTTTTATTTTTTTGAGGAGCCTTCATACTGTTGTCCATATTGGCTGTACTATTTTACATTCCTATCAACAGTATACAAGTGTTCTCATTTCTCCAAATCCTTACTTGCATTTCATTATTTTTTGATAGTAGACATCCTAACAGGTGTGAGGGGATATCTCACTGTGTTTTTAATTTGTATTTTCCTGATGATTGGGAATGTTGAGCACCTTTTCATATACCAATTTTCCATTTGTATGTTTTCTTTGGAAAAAGATCTATTCCAGTCCTTTGCCCAACTTTTAATTGGGTTATTAAACACTTTCTTCTATTGAGTTGTAGGAGTTTCTTACATATTTTGGAGATTGTCAAGTACCTAGTTTGCAAATATTTTCTCCAATCTGTAGATTATTTTCCTTTGCTGTGCAGAAGTCTTTTAAAATAAATATTTTCATGTTAAGAAAATGGAATATTAACAATTATAGCATTCAAGTAAGTCAATATAAAAATTATTTAATTTGGTGTTTGTTAATGTTTTATTTTGAAATAATTTTAAACTAATAGAAAAGCCTGAAGAATAGTGCAAGGAATTTCTTTATACCCTTTACCCAGATTAACCTACTATTAATATTTTTCCATGTCCATTATCATTGTCACTTTCTCTTGTAAATCATTTGAGATTACACTGCCAACGTTACACCCCTTTATTCCTAAATACTTTGATGTGTTTTTCCTATGAATAAAGGTATCCTCTTACAGAGCCACACTATAGTTATCAAATTCAGGAAATTTAACATTGACACAATACTAATATCTAATTTACTATCCATACCCCAGTTAACAATTGTGCCAGTCATTTCATTTGTTTTCACAAAGCTTCCTCAACCACGTGAATCAACTCAGTTCTCTTCTGTGGGGTTGTCTTTATTTAAAACTATGAGTAAGTTTTAACTTTTCTATGAATAATGGAAGATCTTCAGCAGACATTGAAAAATTATTTGAAGAAAATATGTAGATGTTATCAGTACTGAGTAATAGCTTAAAACTGGAAATTTGAGATGTTTATTGGCAAGCTGGGTAATTCTTTTTCATGGACATCCATTTTAGGCTTCAAGTGTTTGCTGTTTAATATTTGAACCTATAGTTCACTCCCATCTCTGCCCTGCTTTTATAACTCTATTTTACAGTGTTTGGACCCAAATTTTAAAAGATTAGGAATGAGGTGAGGGAAGTAGGTATTATTCTGCTATGACCATATTTCTCTGAATGTCCCTCTTCCAGGAAACTATATTTTCTATGAACATCTCTCCAACTGGTAAAGAGCTCAGAAATCTCAACTATACATTTTAATTAAATGAATAACATTTTGAGCATTTCCTCTTTTTCAGGAAAAGGCACTTTATAGCAGCAGAGATTTGTACAGAGCTGGAAATTCAGAAACATCCCAATCCCTCCTTTACCAATACACACACACACACACACACACACGCACACACACACACACAACCCCTGTCAGAGTAGACCCCTAATATGCTAAGAAGTTGAGTCTGCCACAAAAGCCTGCTCTAGGGAATGACCTAACATCTTATCACCCTCTCTTCATGGTTCTTTCTCTGGAAATTATTAAGCCAAGGAGATCTAGAACACTTGGTTTAAGCAAGTTTTAGAATCCGGAGCATCTTTAAAGAGTGTTACAGCAGCATGCAGCCACGATCTCTCTGCTGCAGGTTATCAGAAAACTTAACACTCAGACTCTGCTGTAGCATGCACCTTCGTGTGAGGGAGTCGGAGGGTTTGCCTCCTCCCAAGGATAGATTTAGCTAAATTGATGTTGAGGTTCTGCCTGTGCTTTTGCTCCCTCCCTGCCTCCTATCCTGAATTAATTTGCTCTCTCTGAATGATGAGTTCCTGATTGAAACCTGATTAGCCTGCTTCCTAGAGCTGTGGAAATACCATCCTCCTTAGACATATACATTATGTGTACTGGTGTAATTTCTTATCAGTTTGCTTCCTATCTTAATTACCTAAACTCTACAGTTAATGAGTTAGGTTTTCAGGGGTGATAGCACTCAAGAAATAAAACAGGATTTTGAAGTTCTATTTTGGAGTGGTGCTGCAACACCACGCCCACTGCCACCCCAGCAGGGAGGAGAATGATTCCCTTTTGTCATCTTCCCCTAACAAGGTGACCTTCTTAATTGGATTGGCAGAATTTTCTGGAAAAATGGCGCCCGGTTGTAGAGCTGCAGCCTCCAAGATTCAGAGGCATTGTGGTCCTCTCCACTACTACAGATATCTGGCACACACTTGTGCAATTCTTTTTCAAACCAATGGGAATGCTGTTGTGAGCGATAGGACAGGACTGATTAGAAGTGTTACTGTAGTCAAAGTAATTTTGTCATTATTCTCCCAGCTCCCACCATGAACAAATATTAAAAATTCAACCACTGTCATGTGGAGGGTGACCTTAAAGGATGCCTTTTGTAATTGAGGTTATTGGGATCTATTACCCTGGGAAGTTTTTTTCTGCTGAAATATTTTCTCCTGTGGACTTATGGTATAGCCTTTTCCTTTTAAAATGAGAATGCTTCACCCACAGATCTTGTGGCTTCTCTCATTTGCAGCTTGATTCAAGAGATCAGGAAATATTTTTGTTTTAAAAGTGTACTGTAAATGTTCTACCTTAAAAAAGTACATTATCTACCTTCACAGGAAGTGTGTCATCAAGGTGAAATGCTTCTATAATTTCAAAGCATTAATACATGTATATTACTATCATAGTATCCATCAAAATAATATGATTTCTACACACTCTTCAATTTACCTCCCAGTTTACTTCCTTAGCCTTCTTATAAATAATATCAGGGTGCTTTCAACTACAATTTGTAGAATACCTGGTTAAAAGTGTTTAAAATACCTTAAACAATAGGATTTTGTTATCTATATTAACAAGCAGTTTGGAAAGAGGTGATTCTAGATTCTAGCAGGCAAACTATCCTTGGGCCGCAGAGGCTTTCCATCTTTCCTGTCACCTTCAACCTCTTCCTCCATCTTCATGCTTGTTTTCATATTATTGAAGCATAGTAACCTGACCTCCAGGTATCACATATACAAAACTGAATCCGAGCTTCTCCTTCTTGAAAGATGGAGAGGGTCCCAAGAGTTTTGGAAGGAGGCAAAGTGGTCTTCTTCAACTGCCAGGGTCGCACATTTCTTCCAGTACCGTGAGTTACAGAAAAAAACAATCCTAATTCTTCCGCCTGAATGTTGACCTTATTTTCTAGGTCTTAGAACTCCCTGGCATTGCTTTACATTTCATTTCCCACCCCTCAGACTGAATTGATTGTGTACTTTCTCTGGAGAACTGGTTCCAAAGGAAAAAGCAAAGCAAGGTTTCTATTAAGCCCTAAAGAACTACCAGGGTACAGCAGGACAACTTATATCCAGACACAGCGTTGGGGTAATAGGAGAAAACAAGTATTATGTTCTTGGGGCCCTGGTATCATCCGCATATTTCCGAAGGAAAATAAATTTGATGCTAGAATGCCATCTCTTTAAAAGCACTCAGTTCAACATCTAATACTAATGCCACAATATTAACACCAGCGATGTCCAGTATGGCAACAACCAGCCACATGTGACTACTGAGCACGTGAGATGTGGTTATTCCAAATTGAAATGAGCTCTAAGTGTTAAACCCACAGGAGATTTTGAAGATTTAGTATAAAAATTCAAAATATGGTAATAATTTCTACATTTGATACCATGTTGAAAAGATAATATGTTGGATATATGAGGCTACATAAAAGATACTATTAAAATTAATTTCACTTCTTTCTACATTTTTTTACTGTGGTTACTAAGAAATTTTAAATTTCCTCTGTAGCTCCCATATCAGGTTTGTGTTACGGTGGAGAAGACACTTTGCAGATATGTACACTAAGTGAACACCAGAAAGATGTCAGATTAGCCAAGATCTGTTCCTTGGATGGTATTTCCCTTCGCTCATGTCAGGAAAGGTGTGTTTACAATAAAAACAAGGATGTCTCGCTCTAATGTATAATCTGTGCTTAGAGAGTGTCCTGAACAATGAGGAGATCCTTTCTTTCCTCTCCTCTCCTCTCCTCTCCTCTCCTCTCCTCTCCTCTCCTCTCCTCTCCCCTCCTCTCCTTTCCTCTCCTCCCCTCCCCTCCCCTTCCCTCCCCTCCCCTCCCCTCTTTTCTTTTCTTTCTTTCTTTTTTTGACAGAGTTGCGCTCTGTTGCCCAGGCTGGAGTGCAGTGGCTTGATTTCAGCTCACTGCAACCTCCACCTCCCAGGTTCAAGTGATTCTTCTGCCTCAACCCCCTAAGAAGCTGGGACTACAGGTGCCTGCCACCACAGCCTGTTAATTTGTTTTGTAATTTTAGTAGACACAGGAGTTTCACCATGTTGGCCAGGCTGGTCTTGATCTCATTACCTCAAATGATCCACCCACCTCAGCCTCCCAAAGTGCAGGGATTACAGGCGTGAGCCACCATGCCCGGCCTAGATGGTTTCTATTAAGTGATTTCCAAACATGGCTTCCCATTGGAATCACCTGGAGAGGATGGTGTCATTGAAAATGCTGCTACCAGGCCACACCTCAGGCCAATTAAATCAGTATCTCTGGGCATGGGACCCAAGCATCAGGGTTTGCATCTGGGCTCTCCAGTATTCCAGAAATCTTTCTTTATAAGCAAAAGTAGGTATCTGGGGCTTACAACAGTGAATCAGTCATCAGGTATAAGTATCTAAAAGTAACAGAATCACTGATTTCCTCACACTGTGTTCAGATGTTCGAGTAAATGTAGCTTCTTTATATCCTAGATGGATTTGAGCTTCCTTGTGATTTCCTGCCCGAATTGGGTACCAAAAAATGTAGAGGCGGGGAACCAGCCTTGCTAAGCTTAGTGTACCCATCTCTGCTCACCTGGCAGGTCTGTCTCTTTGGAGTGACTGCACGTCTGTGAATTAAACACTCTCTATTTCGGGATGCCTCCCCTGTCCTCCTTCCCTGAGATGCCAGCACCCAGGTGTATGGGAGAGACACTGCGTGCCACCTCCTGGCAGAGGGATACCAGGACCTACCGGCCTGAGGCTGGGCCCGGGGTTGAATCAGGACCGAGTTTGCTCACATGGGTTCCTCTGAGTTCTGCTGGACTCTGCTGCTGAGATCTTCAACTGTCAGGGCCTGTCCTCTGCTTGCTTCCAGGCCTTGGCTTGGCTTGGTCTACTGTGAGCTGCAGCCCAGGATTCCACACCATGGCCTCTTCCAAGGGCCTAGACTGGGCAGTTCTACACAGCAGTGCCGTGGAAGGCTCTCACCCCTCAGCTCCATATCCCACCCTCCCATGGATGAGGCTCCGTTCCTGGGTTCCACATTGCCTCACCAAAGGGCCACTTTCTGCCCTCTGTTAGCATGACCATACTTCTCCCGTTTGGGAATGTGGGATCAGACAGCACCCCAGACAAGGGACCCTCAGACAGTGCCCAATGTGAAGAGGCGGAGAAACCCTTGAGCCTCTGGTATTGCCTCAACCAATTTACTGTGTCCTTCTCAGGCTTAGTTGTGGAGGAGGCCATCAGGATACAGGGGCCTCAGTGCCAGCCTTCCTCTTCCCACAGTCTATGGATGCCCACCGCCTCTTGCCCTCCTTCATAGCCTCCTTGCTCTGGGCCAGCAAGCCTCTGGTGCCAGGCATGCCAGGTTGAAGCAGAGTCCTCTCTGCACTGTGGGGGCACTGTGGCCTCAGCCCTCTAAGACTTGCTTTTGATCTGCTAAGTGAGAGATACACAAAAAATAAAAAAGCAAGAAATTAAATCATATTGCAGGAGAAAATCATCTTCACTAAAAGGAAGACAGGAAGGAAGGAAAGAAGGAAGAGAAGACCACAAAATAACTAGAAAATTAATAACAAAATAGGCCAGGTGCGGTGGCTCAAGCCTGCAATCCCAGCACTTTGGGAGGCCGAGACGGGCGGATCACGAGGTCAGGAGATCGAGACCATCCTGGCTAACACGGTGAAACCCCGTCTCTACTAAAAATACAAGAAAATTAGCCGGGCGCCGTGGCAGGCGCCTGTAGTCCCAGCTACTCGGGAGGCTGAGGCAGGAGAATGGCGTCAACCCGGGGGGGCAGAGCTTGCAGTGAGCCGAGATCGCGCCACTGCACTCCAGCCTGGGGCACAGAGCAAGACTCTGTCTCGGAAAAAAAAAAAAAAATAGCAGGAGTGAGTCCTTACCTATCAATAATAACATTGAGTGTAAATGGACTAAACTCTCCAATCAAAAGACATAGACTGGCTGAATGGATTTAAAAAAAGATCCAGTGATCTTTTGCCTACAAGAAGCAAACTTCATGTATAAAGAAACACATACACTGAAAATAAAAGAATAGAAAAAGACATTTCATGCCAATAGAAACCAAAGAAAGAGTAGGAATAGCTATACTTATATCAGACAAAATAGATTTCAAAACCAAAAGTATAAGAAGAGACAAAGAAGGTTACTATATAGTGATAAAGTGGTCAATTCAGCAAGAGGATATAACAATTATAAATACATATACACCTGACACTGGAGCACCCAGATACATAAAGCAAATATTATTAGAGCTAAGGAGAGAGAGAAACCCCAATACAATAATACCTGGAGACTTCAACACCCCAGTTTCAGCATTGTAGAGACCTCTAAGACAAAAAAAAAAAAAATCAACAACAAAGAAACATCAGGCTTAATCTGCACTATAGATTAAATTGACTTGATAGATATTTACAGAACATTTCATCCAATGGCTGCAGAATACAAATTCCTTTACTCAGCACATGGATCTTTCTCAAGGCTAGACCATATATTAGGTCACAAACAAGTCTTTAAGCATTTCAAAAAATTAAAATAATATCAAGCATCTTCTCTGACCACCGTGGAATAAAACTAAAACTCAATAACAAGAGGAATTTTGGAAACTACACAAACACCTGTAAATTAAACAATATGGTCCTGAATGAGTAATGGGTAACTGAATAAATTAAGAAGGAAATTGAAAAGTTTCTTGAAACAAATAATAATGGAAACACAATATACCAAAACCTATGGGACACAGTAAAAGCAGTACTATGAGGAAAGATAATAATAGCTTTAACCACGTACATTAAAAAATAAGGATTAGTTTAAATAAACAACCTAATGATGCATCTAAATAACTAGAAAAGCAAGAGCAAACCAAACCCAAAATTAGTAGAAGGAAAAAATTATAAAGATCAGAGCAGAAATAAATGAATTTGAAATGAGGAAAACAATACCAAATATCAATGAAACAAAAAGTTTGTTTTTTGAAAAGATAAAATTGACAAAACTTTAGTCAGATTAACTAAGAAAAAAAGAGAGAAGACCCAAATAAATAAGAGCCGAGATGACAGACATTAGAACTGATACTGCCAAAATCTAAAGGATTATTAGTGGCTAGTATGAGCAACTACATGCCAATGAATTGGAAAACCTAGAAGAAATGGATAAATTCCTAGATACGTACAACCTACCAAGATTGAACCATGAAGAACTGCAAAATCTGAACAGATGGATAGCGAGTGACAAGATTGAAGCCATAATAAAAAGTCTCCCAGCATAGAAAAGCACAGAACCCAATGGCTTCACTGCTGAATCCTACCAAACATTTTAACGACTAATACCAATTCTACACAAACTATTTTTAAAAATAGAGGAGGAGGGAATACTTCTGAACTCATTTTATGAGGCCAGTATTACCCTGATGCCAAAACCAGACAAAGACACATAAAAACAAACAAACAAACAAAACCTCCAGGCCAGTATCACTGATGAATATCGATGCAAAAATCCTCAATAAAATAGCAGCAAGCTGATTTCAACAGCACATTAAAGAGATTATTCATCACAACCAAGTGAGATTTATCCCAGGGATGCAAGGATGGTTCTACGTATGGAAATAGATGAATGTGATACATTATAGCAACGGAATGGAGGACAAAAACCGCATGATCATTAAAATTGATGCTGAAAAATCATTTGACAAAACTGAACATCTCGTCATGATAAAAACCCTGAAAAATCTGGGTGTAGAAGGAACATACCACAACATAATAAAAGCCATATACGACAGACCTATAGTTGGTATCATACTAAATGGAGAAAAACCGAAAGCCTTTCCTCAAAGATCTATAACACGATAAGGATGCCCACTTTCACCAGTGTTCTGTAAATCCTAGCTAGAGCAAATAGACAAGAGAAAGAAAGAAAGGGCACCCAAACTGGAAAGGAAGAAGTCAAATTATCCTTGTATGTAGATAATATGATTTTATATTTGGAAAAACTTAAAGACTCCACAAAAACACTATTAAAACTGATAAACAAATTCTGTAAAGTTGCAGAGCACAAAATCAACATACAAAACCCAGTAGTATTTCTCTATGCCAACAGTGAACAATCTGAAAAAGAAATAATCTCATTTACAATAGCTGCAAATAAAATACATAGGAGTATAGCAAAAAAGTGAAAGATCTCTATAAAGAAAACTGTAAAACATTGATGCAAGAAATTGAAGAAGACACAAAAAATGGAAAGACATTCTATGTTTATGGATTGGAAGAATCAATATTGTTAAAATGTCCACACTACCCAAAGAAATCTACAGATTTAATGTAATCCCTATCACAATACCAATGACATTCTTCAAAGAAATAGAAAAAACAGTCCAAAATTTATATGGAACACAAAAAGACCCAGAATAGTCAAAGCTATCCTAAGGAAAAATAAAACTGGAGGAATCTCATCACCTAACTTTGAATTACACTACAGAGACATAGTAACCCAAATGGCACAGTACCGGCATAAAAACAGACACATACAAAGGTATAGTGGCTACATTGGTCTGGGAGGGCCTCAGGAGCATGAGGGGTTAACAGATGCTTACATAAGGCCTAATATTTAAATAGAGGTTCTAAACCTTAGCAGTACATCAGAATTATTTGGGAGATGTTTAAAACTACTGGGCCCTTGGCCGGACGTGGTGGCTCACGCCTGTAATTCCAGCACTTTGGGAGGCCAAAGCAAGTGGATCACCTGAGGTCAGGATTTGGACACCAGCCTGACTAACCTGGGGAAATGCCGTCTCTACTAAAAAATACAAAATTTAGCCAGGCATGGTGGCTCATGTCTGTAATCTTAGCTACTCGGGAGGCTGAGGCAGGAGAATCGCTTGAACCCAGGAGGCAGAGGTTGTGATGAGCTGAGATTGTGCCATTGCACTCTAGCCTGGGCAACAAGAGTGAAACTCCGTCTCAAAACAAACAAACATAAACAACAAACTACTGGGCCCAGCTAGTGGCTCACGCCTGTAATCCCAGCACTTTGGGAGGCCAAGGCAGGCGGATCACCTGAGGTCAGGAGTTTGAGACCAGCCTGGCCAACCATGGTCAACATGGTGAAACTCCATCTCTACTAAAAATACAAAAATTAGCCGGGTGTGGTGGCAGGCACCCGTAATCCCAGATACTCAGGAGGCTGAGGCATGAGAATCGCTTGAACCAGGGAGGCGGAGGTTGCAGTGAGCAGAGATTGCACCGCTATACTCCAGCCTGGGCAACAGAGGGGAGACTCCCTCTCAGAAACAAAAAAGAAAAACAAAAACAAGAACAAACTACTGGGCCCCAGAGATTTCAGTTTAATTGGTCTGGGTGAGTATTTTCCATTGATTAAGAAAAAAATACTCTCCAGGTAATTAGAATACACAACTAGGGGCCGGGTGCAGTGGCTCATGCCTATAATCTCAGCACTTTGAGAGGCCAAGGTGGGAGGATCCTTAGGCCGGGAGTTTGAGACCAGCCTGGGCAACACAGCAAGATTCCCCCGCACCCTGCTCCCCTCCACACACATACCTGTCTCTATGTTTAAAAAAAAAAAAAAAAGAATATCTGACTAAGACTGAGAATCGCTGGCCTAAACGGACGGATGTGCTTAAGGAGGGCATTCATATTCCAGGTGAGCAGGAAGCTTCTAGGGGAGGCAGCCAGCAGGAATGCCACAGGATATTGAAAGAACACGGAGAAGGCAGACTTGCTGGGAGCTGAGGATGTTTTAAGGGTCGTTGAAAATAAGTTTACACAGGTCAGAGTGAAATTACGTGGGGCGTATGGAATCCACATCCAACAAGAAAGGCGGAAGGAAGATAGAAAGCAGGTTGGCAAGCCCAACTGGTTGGTTACTACAGACAGGTGTGAGGTCCTGAGGGTACTGGATGGAGATGCAGAAAGGATCATAGAGAACATTGGGAAGGGGCCCGGCGTTGTGGATCACGCCTGTAACCCCAGCACTTTGGGAGGCTGAGGCAGGAGGATCTGCTGGAGCTCAGGAGTTCGAGACCAGCCTGGGAAACGTGGCAAGACCTTGTTTCTGCTAAAAATAAAAATAAATTAGCCAGATGTGGTGGTGTATTCCCATGGTCCCAGCTGTTCAGGAGGCTGAGGTGGGAAGATAACTTGAGCCTGGGAAATGGAGGCTGCAGTGAGTGGTAATCATGCAACTGCATTCTAGCCTGGGAGACAAAAAAATAATTTTGATTTTTTTTTTTTTTTTGAGATGGAGTTTTGCTCTGTTGCCCAGGCAGAGTGCCGTGGGGCAATCTCGGCTCCCTGCAACTTCTGCCTCCCGGGTTCAAGCGATTCTCCTGCCTCAGCCTCCCGAGTAGCTGGGACTACAGGCACCCGCCACCATGCCTGGCTAATTTTCGTATTTTTAGTAGAGATGGGGTTTCACCGTGATGGCCAGGCTGGTCTCAAACTCCTGACCTCAGGTGATCCACCCGCCTTGGCCTCCCAAAGTGCTGGAATTACAAGCATGAGCCATGGCACCCAGCCAGATACCGAATCTTGAGCCCGGTGTCATCAGGACAGAAGCCGGAGTATCTCTAGTAGCTAAGTCCTGGGATAGTGTCTTTTGCATCTCCAAAGTTTTTCCAGTCTCTGTTCTCTCTGCGGAGCTTCCACGGTTTGCGCTAATTTCCGTAGGCACCTCACATCCTTCCAGTACATGCTTTCATTAACCGGAGTTAGTTTGTGTTGTTTGCAACCAAAACTTCTTAACTGGTTGGACATACTTCTTCCCATTATTCGAGTTTTTGGGGGAGCATTATTTTGCATTCAAAATCCAGAAGTGAGCAAATCATATCCTGGGATCTTTGTCTCTCCTTTCTTAAGACTCATTCGGGCCTAGCACCGTGGCTCACGCCTACAATCCCAACACTTTCAGAGGCGAAACCCCGTCTCCACTAAAACTACAAAATTAACCGGGCGTGGTGGCGGGCGCCGGTAATCCCAGCTACCAGGGAGGCTGAGACAGGATACTTTCTTGAACGCGGGAGGCAGAGATTGCAGTGAGCTGAGGTTGTGCCATTGCACCCTAGCCTGGGCTACAAGAGCAAGACTCCATCCCCCTCTAACCCCCACCACCCCAAAAAAAGACTCATTTGGACAATCTCATTTTGATTTCAAAAAAGACAAGTCTGTAGCCACCAAGGGTGACGAGAAGTGGCCATCCGATGTCCTTTTCAGTCCTCACACTTATAAACTCATCGAGAAGCACCTGTGCTCTCTCTGCACTGGACTGTCTCTTGTCTGTTTACAGTGTTGTATCCATTTACACTCCATTTATTCCCCCATGAGGATCTGAGAGTGGCCAGGCGTGGTGGCTCATGCCTGTAATCCCAGCACTTTGGGAGGCTGAGACGGGAGGTTCACTTGAGTCTAGGGGTTCCAAACCAGCCTGGGAAATAAAAAAAAGGAAAGTAAAATCAGCCAGGCATGGTGGTGTGTGCCCGCAGTCCCAGCCACATCCGAGGCTAAGGTCGGAAGATCTCTTGAGGGCAGCCGTTGGAGCCTGCAGCGGGCTATCATCATGCCATTTTACTTCAGCCTGGGTGATAGAACATGACCCAGTCTCCAAAAAAAAAAAAAAAAGTATTTGAGAGTATTCCTTCCTCTCCATTCCTTCTTTCCTATGTCCCCACCCGGAGCTTTTTTTTTTTGAGATGGTAGTCTCACTCTGTTGCCCAGGCTGAAGTGGCGTGATCTCGGCTCACTGCAACCTCTGCCTCCTAAGTTCAAGTGATTCTCCTGCCTCAGCCTCCCGAGTAGTTGGGATTACAGGAGCCCAGCACCACACCCGGCTAATTTTTGTATTTTTAGTAGAGATGGGGGTTTTGCCATGTTGGTCAGGCTGGTCTCGAACTCCTGACCTCAAGTGATCCTCCCGCTTGGCCTCCCAAAGGGCTGGGATTACAGGCTTGAGCCATTGTGCCCAGCTCCTGGTGTCCTCTTTCTTTTTTTAGATGGAATTTCACTCTGTCGCCAGGCTGGAATGCAGTGGTCCGATCTGGGCTCACTGCAACCTCCGACTCCCTGTTTCAAGTGATTCTCCTACCTCAGGGTCCCAAGTAGCTGGGATTACAGGTGTGCACCACCACGCCCAGCTAATTTTTGTATTTTTAGTAGAGACGAGGTTTCACCATGTTGGCCAGGATGGCCTTGATCTCCTGACCTCATGATCCACTTGCATTGGCTTCCCAAAGTGCTGGGATAACAGGTGTGAGTCACTGTGCCCGGCCTCCCGGTATCTTCTTTCTTTGGTGACTTTTTTTTTTTTTTTTTTTGGTAAAGAAATAAGAATCCCAGTGCTCTCAGCACTACCAATACGTGCAGAGGAGGTTATGCTTCTTTTGTAAGTGAGAGGAACTCAGTCTGGTTTGGAAGCTTGGGCTTTCATTGGCCTGAGATACATGCCTTTTACAAGATGGAAAACAAATGACATTTTTGTAGCCCTTTTCATCTTCAAAGCAATTTGTAGACATTAAAGAATAAGCTGTCAGCCCTTCCCAGATAAGAATCATTGCCTAAGCGCTTAGTACAACCCTGTCCTGTTCCTCAGACCTAAACAATGAGCCCTGCTTATAAACTGTGGCTGAACAAAATGACTTCTTAGGAGAAGAAAACGGAGGGAAAGTCGGGGAATGAACTCAGCTGGAAGGAAGAAAAGAAGGCGACCTGCAATTTATCTAGTACATATTGTGAGTCTGGGGTGACAGTTTGGAGAACACTGAGGCTTCAGCCTGGCTGTGCACCTGTTGCCCAGGCTGGAGTGCAGTGGCGTGAGCTCAGCTCACTGCAACCTCTATCCCGCAAGTTCAAGCAATTCTCCTGCCTCAGTCACCTGAGTAGCTGGGATTACAGGCGTGCACCAACATGCCTGGCTAATTTTTTGTATTTTTAGTAGAGGCAGAGTTTCACCATGTTGGCCAGGCTAGTCTCAAACTCCTGACCTCAGGTGATCCACCCACCTTGGCCTCCCAAAGTGCTGGGATTATAGGCGTGAACCACCGCACCAGGCCTCTTCCTTTCTTTCCTTTTTATTTATTTATTTTTTGGAGGTCGGGGTGCAGTGGTGAGATCATAGCTCCCTGCAGCCTTGAACCCCTGGGCTCAAGTGATCCTCCTGCCTCAGCCTCCTGTGTAGTTAGGGCTACAGGCATGCACCAGCACATCTGGCTAATTTGTCTTTTGAAAAAGAATGTTTTTTAGAGACAGGGTCTTACTATGTTGCCACTATCATTTTATTTTGGTTTTCTTGATTAAAAAAAAAAAAGACACACCTGAATGCGTTCTCTCTTTAGGTCACTTATGCCAGGCTTATTGCCTAACCCCATAACTTTTAGCTATTTTTTTCACTACATTTTTGTTACAATGTCTTAGATTTCTGTTCCTCAATCATCTTTTTTTTCTTTTTTTATTGAGACGGAATCTTGCTCTTTCAGTTCAGGGGCACAATCTTGACTCACTGCAACCTCTGCCTCCCAGGTTCAAGTGATTCTCCTGCCTCAGCCTCCCAAATGGTGGGGATTACAGGTGCGCACCACCACACCTGGCTAATTTTTTGTATTTTTGGTAGAGATGGGGTTTCACCATGTTCGCCAGGCTGGTCTTGAACTCCTGACCTCAAGCAATCTACTACCCACCACGGTCTCCCACAGTGCTGGGATTACAGGCATGAGCCACCACGCACGGCCTAGTCCTCAAGCACCTTTTTTTTTTTTGAGACAGAGTCTCGGTCTGTCGCCAGGCTGGGCGCAGTGGTGTCATCTCAGCTCACTGCAACCTCTGTCTCCTGGGTCCAAGCAATTCGCCTGCCTCAGCCTCCCGAGTAGCTGGGACTACACACATGCACCACCGTGCCCGGTTAATTTTTTGTATTTCAGTAGAGACAGGGTTTTGCCATGTTGGCCAGGATGGTCTCGATCTCCTGACCTTGTGATCCGCCTGCCTTCGCCTCTCCAAGTGCTGGGATTACAGGCGTGAGCCGCCGTGCTCGACCGTATCTTTCTAAGGTGTATACATACCTGCACTGTGTGTGAGTGGTAAGTTTACTGTGATTTATTCTTTCCTTAGCATGAGCCAAGGACAACATGTGAATAAAACAATGTTTAGATCCTGCTACAGTGAAGGTTTTGGAAAAGTCAACATCTTTGGGGAGCAGTTTTGTCATCTGGTAAAAAGGAAAAGAAGGGACTGGGCATGGTGGCTCACGCCTGTAATCCCAGCACTTTGGGAGGCCAAGGTGGATGGATCACCTGAGGTTAGGAGTTCGAGACCAGCCATGGCCAACATGGCGAAACCCCATCTCTACTGAAAAAAGGAAAAAAAAAAAATATATATATATATATATATATAAATATAAAAATATATAAATATAAATATATATATAAATATATATATATTTTTTCTTGACCCTGTTAAAAAGAATGTGCCTTTATATACTGTACAGAGGTCTGCCACGCAGAGTGACAATAGCTACCATTTGTCTGTGGCCTGCGATGTGCACTACACTACAGGTTTATGAGTTATCTCACTTAAACAGACTGCAGAAAACTCCTCTTCCACTTTGCAGGAAACAAACTTGGTCAAAAAGCTGTCACATAAGGTTTCTGTTTGTTTTTTGATGATCCTCAATCATCAAAAAGAGAAAAGGCTGAGAAGAGAAAACCTTACGAACTCAGAAAATGCAAATCAGATGAGACTCGCGAAAACAAAACTGGCAAAGCTGTCTCCAGGAGGCCCACGGGACATGACGCTGCCTGCAGGACAAAGCACGAATTTATTCCAGCCCTTCAAAGGCAGCAGCGGCAGTGTCTTCTCTTCAGAAGGGAGGACTGCAGGGACACGCTGAGGAAGCACACAGGTTTCCATTTGCTGAATTCAAGCGCAAGTCTGAGGTACCTCAAAGAAAGAACAAATGCCAGTAAAATAAAAGGACGATTCAAAACTTAAGAGCTGGGCGCTGTGGCTCATGCCTGTAATCCTAGCAATTTGGGAGGCCGAGGTGGGTGGATCTCTTGAGGCCAGGAGTTTCAGATCAGCCTGACTTACATAGTGAAACCCCATCTCTACTAAAAATACAAAAATTAGCCAGGTGTGGTGGTGCACACCTGTAATCTCAGCTACCCAGGAGGCTGAGGCAGGAGAATCACTTGAACCCAAGAGGCGGAGGCTGCAGTGAGCCAAGATCGTGCCACTGTACTCCAGCCTGGGAGACAGAGTGAGACTCTGTCTTAAAACAAAACAGAAGTTAATTTTTAGGCAGGCGTAAATTATATTGGGCTTTAGGAGAATATTTCCTTCATAGTATCCTACATTTGATATTAACATCAGGAAAATCAACTAAAATTAAATACACTAAGTAAACAATGTACAAAAATCACGTTTTAGAAAATGAACTGAGAGTTCAAGTCCAGTTTCTCCAGGAAAATGTGTAAAAAAATGTAATGAGAATTGTACAGTTTATGAACTCTCTGCCAAATTTTGCTGGGTCTTTTTATATAGTCTGAATATAGTTTTCTTTTTTGGTGGAGGATAGAGGCTCGCTCTCTCGCCCAGGCTGGAGTGCAGTGGTGCGGTCTCAGCTCACTGCAACCTCCGCCTCCCAGGTTCAAGCGATTCTCCTGCCTCAGCCTCCCAAGTAGCTGGGACTACAGGCACCCACCACCACGCCCGGCTAATTTTTGTATTTTTAGTAGAGACGGCATTTCACCATATTGGTCAGGCTGGTCTTGAACTCCTGACCTTAGGTGATCCGCCCATCTCAGGCTCCCAAAGTGCTGGGATTACAGGCGTGAGCCACTGCACCCAGCCTAGTCTGAATGTTTTCAATTGGTATCAAATATATTTACATTTTCTTTGGCTTGGTAAAATGCCATCTTGACAAAGCCAGCTTCCAGAGCTAAACTTAAAATCAATCCTTGATACTAAATCCATCATAGGTGGGTAGGCACCTATAAGCAGTTTAAAAAAACAAAAGTATTTTTGAAGCACCTGTACATTAAACAACACCTGTAATCCCAGCAGTTTGGAAGGCTGAGGCAGGAGGATCACTTAAGGCCAGGAGTTTGAGATCAGTCTGGGCAACACAGGGAAACCCCATCTCTACTACTTAAAAAAAAGAAAAAAAGAAAGGGCATCTGACATACTGAATACAAAGATAAAGTAATGAGGACGAAGATTACCACTGGATACCACGTCGGGCAGTTACCCTGGGAAACTGTCATGTCTGTATCCTTCAAATTGCTTGGTGATGTCAACTAATACAGAAAGAGCTCTTAGTAGAATGTCTGGCACATCATAAAGCCTCCGTAAATCAGGCACAATTGATATCATCACTTAAACATGGTGGCCTTTTAAAAAGGCCACGTGGCAAAACCCCATCTCTACAAAAAAAATATAAAAATCAGCTGGGTGTGGTGGTGTGCACCAGTAGTCCCAGTTACTCAGGGGGCTGAGGCAGGATTGCCTGAGTCCAGGAGATTGAGGCTGCAGTGAGCTGTGATTGTGCCACTGCACTCCAGCCTGGGCAACAGAGCAAGACTCTGTCCCTAAATAAAACAGGCTGGGCGTGGTGGCTCACACCTATAATCCCACCACTTTGGGAGGCTGAGGTGGGCAGATCACTTGAGGATCAGGAGTTCCAGACCAGCCTGGCCAACACGGTGAAGCCCTGCCTCTACTAAAAATACAAAAATCAGCTGGGTGTGGTGGTGTGCACCTGTAATCCCAGCTACTCGGGAGGCTGAGGCAGCAGAATCGCTTGAACCAGGAGGTAGAGGTTGCAGTGAGCTGAGATTGAACCAGTGCACTCCATCCTGGGCGACACAGCGAGACTGTCTCAAAAAATAAAAAATAAATAAATAAAGCGACCGGGTAGAAAAGCAACGTATTTCATAGAAAGCATTTTATTATCAGAACAGTGTGATTTCCTATGCTTAAGATCTATTTATTATGTTATTTTTACAAGTAGCAAAGTCCCTCTGTTTTTTTCCCCAGGTGATGTACATGAATATAAAAAGCGGCTGATGTCCACACTGCCCGGCCCGCCCGCATCAGGGTTGGCAGGAAGCTGCGGCTGATGAGCAGCTCCCGAGCGGCGGGGCGGGGTGGGGCGGGGCCTCCTCTTCTCCAGCTCCAGCACGCTCATCAGTCGTCCTCTTGCTGATTTCTCTTCTGCCAAAGAAAACCAAGGGGACATTAAAATAGCACATGCTCCTTGGGATATCTGCTCAGCAGGTGTAATTTTCCAGAGGTCTTGGCAAAGATGTGATTAAAAATTGTCATGGAAAACCATGCTTTAATTCATGAAACTAGTTTATCACTTTGACTCCTGAGCAAATTATCCTCAGGTACTTGAGTATTTTCTTCTCTTTCTTCCATACATACAGAAACTCCTACACAGAAATCCACACAGAAGTATAAATATTCACATTCCCTCTTGAGTAAAATCACCACCAGAGCAGAGACTTGCTCTCCGTGCAGCCCTCTAACAATATACACACTTTCTTCACAGTTACAAGTATTTTGAAAAATGTTCAAAAGGCATATACAGCATAAAAACATTTTGTCACTCTAATCAATAAATTATGCCTTCAGCTCCTATTTTATATTTAATTAGAAAATGACCTAACTCAGTAACTCGGCTCCATTCATAAGCATCAAAGTCTAGGTGATACAGGATTCCAGTGAAATATGATATAAAAGCCAATTTGAAGGTCTATTTGAAAAGACGGCCAGCATACTGAATGCACATAGACTTTACCAGCTTAAGGAAGTCTATTAGCTTGTGAGCATCCTCCCCTGTAGACAGGTCTACAAAGTCCTTGGGCAGCCGGTAACTCAAATAGGGGCTGGGCTGGACTGTCACTTCACTGTTGGTGCAACGGAAAGCTGGGGAATCCTGTACAAAGAAGAAAAAGGAGAAAGAACGTCAGTCATTTATTTTTAGGTCTATTCTCTGAACTAAAAAAGAACCTAGCAGAACAATTTCAACTCCATGTTTTCTTCTGTACCTGGTAAGGAGAAAGGAAGATTCTAAAGTTAAAATGAGCTGGACACGGTGGCTCACGTCTGTAATTCCAGCTGGAGTGCAGTGGCTCACCGCAGCCTCGACCTCCTGGGCTCAGGTGAACCTCGCACTTCAGCCTCCCAAGTAGCTGAGACTATAGGCATGCGCCACCACACCTAGCTGAGTTTTTAAAATTTTAGTACAGACAAGGTCTCAGTATGTTGCCCAGGCTGGTCTTGATCTCCTGAGCTGAAGCAATCCTCCTGCCTTGGCCTCCCAAAGTGTTAAGATTACAGGCTCGGTGGGCTGCTGCACCCAGCCCAAACTATTTTCTTTTTCTCTTTTTTTTTTTTTTTTTTTTGAGGCAAAGTCTCGCCCTGCTCTCAGGCTGGAGTGCAGTGCTGGGGCGCGATCTCTGTTACCCAGGTCTCTGTTGCTCACTGCAACCTCTGCCTCCCGGGTTTAAGCGATTCTCCCACTCTAGCTTCCTGAGCAGCTGGGACTACAGGCATGCCTCACCACGTCTGGCCAATTTTTGTATTTTTAGTAGAGATGGGGATTTCACTATGTTGGCCAGGCTGGTCTCAAACTCCTGACCTCAGGTGATCTGCCTGCCTCAGCCTCCCAAAGTGCTAGGATTACAGGCATGAACCACCATGCCTAGCTGCCAAAACTAATTTTTTTTTTTTTAGACGAAGTTTCACTCTTGTTGCCCAGGCTGGAGTGCAATGGAGTGATCTTGGCTCACCACAACCTGTGTCTCCTGGGCTCAAGCGTTTCTCCTGCCTCAGCCTCCTGAGTAGCTGGGATTACAGGCATGCGCCACCATGCCCGGCTAATTTTTGTACTTTTAGTAGAGACGGGTTTTTCCATGTTGGTCAGGATGGTCTCGAACTCACAACCTCAGGTGATCCACCTGCCTCAGCCTCCCAAAGTACTGGGATTACAGGCGTAAGCCACTGCACCCGGCCGGTTTTTTTTTTTTTTTTTTTGAGATGGAGTCTCGCTCTGTCACCCAGGCTGGAGTGCAATGGTGTGATCTCGGCTCACTGCTGCAACCTCTACCTTCCAGGTTCAAGTAACTCTCCTGCCTCAGCCTCCCAAGTAGCTGGGATTACAGGCATCCGCCACCAGGCCTGGCTAATTTTTTGTATTTTTAGTAGAGACGGAGTTTCACCATGTTGGCCAGGCTGGTCTCGAACTCCCGACCTCAGGTGATCCACCAGTCTCGGCCTCCCAAAGTACTGGAATTACAGGTGTGAGCCACTATGTCTGGCCCAAAACTATTTTTTAAAAGATATAAAATGCTCACAAGAGAACACTGTGAAAATCTCAGGACATGTAATTGTGTATGTAGTATGATCTCATTTATTTACAAAGGTCTATGTATGTGTTTAAATGCACATTATATACCAAAATATAAACACTGGTTCTCAAGGTGGTAGAGTCATAGGTGATTTTAAAATTTTCTTTAAGAATGAGCATGTTACTTTTATGGGCAGAAAACAGCACTACAAAGTTGTTTAAAGATTAAAGTTTGGCTGTGAAGCTGACAGGAAAGGAGAGAATGGCTGGGTGAAGAAACCGGGTTGAACAATGTTTTGCTTTTTTCGGATGGGAGGTATCTGAACATGACTAAATCCGGACGGACAGAGTTGGTGGAGAGGAAGAATTGGAAAAAGAGCAGAGGGCAGCTGCAGAGAGAGGAGGACACAGTGTCCTGAGTGGGAGATCAGACTCAGGAAGGGATGGACGCGCTTGTAGGTGTGATGAGAAATCAACTGAGGGAATTCTCTCATCAGTGGGTTCCCTTTTCCTGGAAAGAGGATGTTAAATCATCCACTGAGAGGAAGGAAGGACTGATGGGAGACAGAAGCGTCAAGGCGTGAACCAGTCACCGTGGAAATGGAGGAGAAAGCTGACAGGAACCCGCTGGTCTGCACATATGTAACTTCTCCGTCAGCCTCAGCAGCTGGCGCTGCGGTCACAAGGAACAGATGCATGAGCTGATCTGGGACCAAGATTCCTCCAGGTTGGGTGTGACAGAAGCAGCTCAGAAAAGGAACTGAAAAAATGGATCAGATGATCCTGACTTCTGTAATAAAGTTAAGTGGTGCCCGCCTCTTTGACCACCACCACGGGGAAGTTAGCTACCAGGAAAGCTGTGTTACACTCTGCGCTTCCCAAGGGTCCTGGCCATTCCACCTACCTGTGCGTCTGCAGAACAAGCGGTCAGTCAGTAGACTGAAAAGGTTTATGTTGTATCTATCTTAAAAATGTCTTACCTGCTCTTGAGCATCTACTTCACTAAAATCGCCATTTAAGTTGTTCTCAGATATCAGTTCTTCCCAGGTGAACAGCAGTGAATCTGTGACTTCGCCAAATGGATTAAAATCAATGAGCCACACCTTCCCCTGTAGCACAGAGAGAGAAAAAACAAAAACAAACGCAGTCTGTACTCTGTCTTCTGAGAAAGAAACGTGTTTTTACTCTGAGACAGGCTCTCATGCTGTTGCCCAGGCTGCAGCGCAGTGGTGTGATCACGGCTCACTGCAGCCTTGACCTCCTGGGCTCAAAGGATCCTCTTGCCTCAGCCTCCTGAGTACCTGGGACTACAGGCATGCGCCACCACATGCAGCTAATTTTTGTGTTTTCTTAGAGGACAGGGTCTCGCCATGTTGCCCAGGCTGGTCTTGAACTCTTGGGTTCAAGCGATCCTCTCACCTCAGCCTCCCAAAGTGCTGGGATTATAGACATGAGCCACGTCACCTGGCCAGAAGGATATTCTTCATATTATTGTAATCTTAAAAATCTCACTTATTTCAAAAGATCATCCCTCTAGGTCCCATCTGAGAAAGGGCCACCTGTCTGAATAGAGTAGACAGAGATCTAAAGGGAGGGCCCCCTGTGAATTTAGAGAGAAGGGACCCAGAAAAGCTCTGCCTAAGAGAAAAGTTCCAACTCCAGCCTCAAACCACACTGGAATTTTAAGTCAAAGATTCTAGCAGGGCCGGGCACAGTGGCTCACACCTATAATCCCAGCACTTTGGGAACCTGAGGCGGACAGATCACTTGAGCTTAGGAGTTCAAGACCAGCCTGGGCAACACAGTGAAACCCCATCTCTACAGAAAAATATATAAAAATTAGCTGAGGCTGGGCGCGGTGCCTCACGCCTGTAATCCCAGCACTTTGGGAGGCCAAGACGGGTGGATCACGAGGTCAGGAGATCGAGACCATCCTGGCTAACACGGTTAAACCCTGTCTCTACTAAAAATACAAAAAATTAGTCGGGCGTGGTGGCAGGTGCCTGTAGTCCCAGCTACTTGGGAGGCTGAGGCAGGAGAATGGCGTGAACCCGGGAGGTGGAGCTTGCAGTGAGCCGAGATTGCGCCACTGCACTCCAGCCTGGGCGACAGAGTGAGACTCCGTCTCAAAAAAAAAAAATTAGCTGAATGTGGTGGCACATGCCTGTAGTCCCAGCTACTCAGGGGGCTGAGGTAGGAGGATCACTTGAGCCCAGGAGGTCAAGGCTGCTGTGAGCCGTGATCACAACACGTGCTCCATCTACCCTGGGTGACAAAGCAAGACTGTGTCTCCCAAAAAAAAAAAATTCCGGCAGGAAAGGGAACGGTCACCCAAAGGCTTAGGGTCTGTGTCTGACTAAAGTGCCTTCCCGGAGCCTTCAGTGCTCTGTTCAGGGGCAGCCAGACAGAGCCAGGCAGTGCCTGCGGCTCTAGAGAGCAGCGCTTCTGACTCAGGAAGGTCTGCTGCCAAGAATGGATTTTTTTTTTTTTACCATATGCAAGTATGAAGACGCTGTTTCCTTTCTTTTTTTTTTTGAGAATCTCACTCTGTTGCCCAGGCTGGAGTACAGTGGTGTGATCTTGGCTCACTGCAACCTCCGCCTCCTAGGTTCAAGTGACTCTCCTGCCTCAGCTCCCGAGTAGCTGGGATTACAGGCATGCGCCACGATGCTTGGTTAATTTTTGTATTTTTACTAGAGATAGGGTCTTACCATGTTGGCCATGGTCTGGTTCTCAAACTACTAACCTCAAACGTCCTCCCGCCTTGGCCTCCCTGTGAGCCACCCTGCCCAGCCTGAAGATGCTGTTTTCTTTCTATGTGAATGTAGTAAGTCTGTAGAATAGAGCTTGACAGCATATGAAGGGGAGGTTGGCCTCTGAGCAGAAAACAGCCAGTACCGACACACAGAGAGTAGGGGCGCATGGGCCACGCCGCCAGGAATGACGGCCACGGCATCTGATCACGAACACCTATTGACACGAAGTGGATGGAGCAAAGATAAACCTTTTCCCACTGAAACATTCATACATTTGCGCCATTTGGTTAACAACGAATGTTCTTTTTCTATAAATGTGTTGCCGCCAGGTCCTGAGAGTGTGTGCATGAAATTCCAAGCACCAAGACCGCTGAGCCAGCATGCCTAATATCTGGTGTTGCTTCTCAGCTGAGCGAGAGCAAAATGTTAAGAAAGAGGAAACATCTTATTAGGACTTGCTTCAAATTCCAGAACCTCTAGTAAGTGGCACAAGCCTGTCGCAGGATGCTTTCAGCACACCCAGTTGGGTAAGTTCCTCGTTTTCTACGAGCCCCAGGAGATGCCCTGCAAATCTCTCTCACTGCTTGAGTTGTTTCCTCATCTCCATTTAGCACCCACTTCTTCATTCCTGGAACTATGTGAAACAGTATCAGCCATCAAACAACTTCTTCGTAATGATGTCAACTTCATTTTGGCGAATACTGCTAAGATGTCTTCAATATATATCATGATAACAAAATGGATATTTTCTAACTTCCAAACCCTTTCTACTTGACTTTTTTATTTATGTATTTATTTATTTATTTTGAGACAGAGTCTCGCTCTGTCACCCAGGCTGGAGTGCAGTGGCGTGATCTCTGCTCACTGCAACCTCCGCCTCCCAGGTTCAAGTGATTCTCCTGCCTCAGCCTCCCGAGTAGCTGGGACTACAGGCGTCCACCACCACACCTGGCTAATTTTTTGTATTTTTAGTAGAGATTAGGTTTCACAGTGTTAGTCAGGATGGTCTCCATCTCCTGACCTCATGATCAGCCTGGCTTCGTCTCCCAAAGTGTTGGGATTACAGGTGTGACCCACTGTGCCCAGCCTCTACTTGGCTTTTTATAATCAGTAAAACGAACTCATTATTTTTTTTAAACGATCACATCTTTAATATAGGAATATGCCACAATGCAAAAAACTAAAACACATTTTTTCCTTTTTTTTTCTGAGACACAGTTTCACTCTTGTGGCCCAGGCAGGAGTGCAATGGTGTGATCTCACCTCACCACAACTTCCCCTTCCTGGGTTCATGCAATTCTCCTGCCTCCATCTCCCAAGGAGCTGGGACTACAGGCATGCGCCACCATGCCCAGCTAATTTTCTATTTTTGGTTGAGACTGGGTGTCACCATGTTGGTCAGGCTGGTCTCCAATTCTTAAACTCAGGTGATCCGCCCACCTTGGCCTCCTAAAGTGCTGAGATTACAGGCATTAGCCACTGCACCCGGCCCAAAACACATTTTTAAATGAAAACAAACCACCACTTTAATTGGCAGTGTACTCTGTAGCTCACAAGCTATCCTCTAGTACAAAAAAATGAGGAAGTAAAAAAACCCAGCTATAATCAGGCTTTAATAAAGTAGGAGGATCAGGATCAAGATTTTATAACTTTTTTTTTTTTGAGACGGAATCTCGCTCAGTTGCCCAGGCCGGAGTGCAGTGGCGTGATCTTGGCTTACTGCAAGCTCCGCCTCCCGGGTTCACGCCATTCTCCTGCCTCAGCCTCCCAAGTTGCTGGGACTACAGGCGCCCGCCGCCACACCCGACTAATTTTTTGCATTTTTTTAAAATACAGACGGGGTTTCACCGTGTTAGCCAGGATGGTCTCGATCTCCTGACCTCGTGATCCGCCCACCTCAACCTCCCAAAGTGCTGGGATTACAGGTGTGAGCCACCGTGCCCAGCCATAACTTTTTTTTTGAGACAGAGTCTTGCCCTGTTTTTGTGAGTACAGTCGCGTGATCTCAGCTCATTGCAACCTCCTCCTCCTGGGCTCAAGTGATCCTCCTGCCTCAGCCTCCCAAGTAGCTGGGATTACAGGCACCTGCCACTGTGCCTGACTAATTTCTGTATTTTTAGTAGAGATGGGGTTTCACCATGTTGGCCAGGCTGGTCTTGAGCTCCTGACCTCAGGTGATCTGCCTGCCTCAGCCTCCTAAAGTGCTGGGATTACAGGCGTGAGCCACCACGCCCAGCCATAACATGTTTTCACATGACATCTCAAGCAAAAACAGCCTGAGAAGTTAATTCTGCTTTGAGGCAATCCAATAAGCAAAGAGCAGCTGGACTAACTGTCCTTGTACCAACTGACTGTCCCCCTATCCCGATCAAGCTGTAGGGACCAGACACTGTGTTAGGCACTAGGGTATGAAGATCGTAACACAGAATCGATTCCTTCCAAGAGCTCAGGCTTGAGCAGAACACACATCTCCTCCCCAAAACAGAACCAAAAACCATTCAACAATGGCAATGTGCAGGGTATTTTGCTTCGAGAGAGGCAAGAACAGGGAATTGTGAGAGTGGAGAGGCGCAAAGGAGAGTGTGCCTACATGTGCGAGGGAAGGCTGGAAACGCTTCCCAAAGGACCTGGGCACCTGAGGGATAACAGCAATGCTCTGGGAGGAGGGTGGTGTTGGCAGGAAAAGCGGACTACTTAACAAGAACGGCGGCTCTCATGTGCAGAGGCCACGCCACGACCGCCCGTTGTGGGAGCAGGTTATTTTGGCTGGAGTGTGAGATATGTGAGGGCTCCAGAAACACAGCCAGCTATGGTAACTCTCAAGGCCTGCTGTTCCAAACAGGATGAAACACATGCTATGACATGCCCTTCAAAAGTGTAATTGAGATTATGAGAAAGACCGGGAAATCCCCAGGGGCCAGAAACAAGAAGAACCCGAAGAACAGAACTAAACGAATCAACTCTAGTGCCGTGGGAACCTGTGGGAGGGTCTCCTAGCAGACTGGCCACGGGAAGGGAATCAGAACTCAGACGCCAACTCCAGAAGGCCACAGCCTCAGGAAAGGGGTGTGAGGAGACAGTTCTAACGGAGGGGCAGGAGACAATGACATTGTCCTCTGAATAAGTTTTGGGGAACATGGTAGAAGCAAATGAAAAATCCAAAATTTAGGATCTTTGGGATTCTCATAAACAAAAGGACAAGCTCACTGAAGACGACCTCAAAGTAAAATAAACTGATTTACAAAACAAAAAAGAAACAACCAGCCCGAACGAGAGTCTGCAAACGCAACAGGGATTAACGCCCTAAGAACCTGGGAAATCATCATCAATCTGAAGGACAGTCTAATATAAATATAAAAATATTGGTGCAGACAAAAAGAGTAAGGGGGATCCATACCGCATACCAAACACGCAAAGGAACAAACACCAAACAGACCCAATATTGAAATGGAGAACAAGAAATTACAAAACAACTAGACAAAAACCATGGGGAAGTATTTTTTTAAATGATGGCTAAAATTCAAAAGCCAGAAAAGAAGCAAATAATATAGGTGATCTTGTTCACAGGAAAAGACCAATGACAAAGGCCTCTGTAATACCTAAACAGTGCCTCTATTTTGAGGAAAATAATAGAAAAAAGTGAAAAAGACATGAAGCAATGGTTCATAGAAACAACCCTTAAATATACGAAAAGATAAACTTCATCCTCATTTACTAAGAAAAATAGAAATAGAAAGTATACTGAAACATCATTTCTCTATGAAACCCCAAAACCCTGAAGAGTGTGACCCTATATTGTAATGGCAAGCTCAGAGGAAGCCTGCAAGTACTCTGATGCATTCCCGGGGGGATCTGGTCAGATGTAACCTCTAGGGAGGGTAAAATGCAGTATCTGTCAACATTAAAATTCATTTCACTTTTGAGCCAGCAATCCCGCTTCTAGGAATTCACCCTGTAGATTCACCTGCAGCGTGGGAAATGACACACATACGGGATTATTCACCATGGCAGTCTGCAGAAGACCAGACACAACCTGGTGTACACTGATAGGCATGACAGTTATGATCATGGCTCACTGCAGCCTCAACCTCCCAGTCTCAAGCAATCCTCCCAACTCAGCTCCCGGGAGGAGCTGGGGCTACAGGCACAAACCACCACACCTGGCTCATTTTTATGTAGAGACGAGGTCTCACTACGTTCAGCCCAGCTGATCTCGAACTCCTGGGCTCAAGCCATCCTCCCACCTCAGCTTCCTAAAGTGCTGAAAATATAGGCGTGAGCCACCACAATGGCCTAGAGCCCCTCTTTCTAGTAACTCTTAACAGACACCATCATCTTTGAAGACAATGAGGTGAAAATAGAGTGATGTCTTCTGACGTAAGCGTTAAATGAACAGTTAACAGTTATTCTGGGACATGACCATATGGGCCATATCTTTTTGTCCAAAGATGATTCAAAGATGTCCAAAGGTGATTCAGATCAAATGACTGTCTCACTTACAATGAGGCTGATCTAAGCACGGAGGGGGAGTGAGAAATATTCTGCTCGTGTGTTGTGACACACGGGAAAACGCATCTGCTAGCTTCTTCACAATGTCAAAGAGCACTCAGCACCAAACAGCATTTAGTGACTTAAACTTCTTTTTTTTTTTTTTTTTTTTTTTTTTTTTTTTTTTTTTTTTTTTTTTTGAGACGGAGTCTCGCTGTGTCTCCCAGGCTGGAGTGCAGTGGCGTGATCTCGGCTCACTGCAAGCTCCGCCTCCCGGGTTCACGCCATTCTCCCGCCTCAGCCTCCCAAGTAGCTGAGACTACAGGCGCCCGCCACCACGCCCGGCTAGTTTTTTGTATTTTTAGTAGAGACGGGGTTTCACCATGTTAGCCAGGATAGTCTCGATCTCCTGACCTCGTGATCCACCCGCCTCGGCCTCCCAAAGTGCTGGGATTACAGGCTTGAGCCACCGCGCCCGGCCTTTAAACTTCTTAATAAAGATGACATGTCTTGGGCAGTGAAATCTCTGCTCTAGTAATTCTTCATTAAGTCAGCAGTACGTAAGTTTACTAATAAGTCACTTTAACTTTTTCCTTACAGAAGTTTTCATCACTTTCAAGATTTAAAAAATAAACTAATCCTCTTCTGTCTAAAAATAAAACTAACTCAAACTGAGTCACTTTTAAAATAATAATAATAATCATTATTATTATTTTTTGAGACAGCGTTTTGCTCTTGTTGCCCAGGCTGCAGTGCAATGGCGCGATCTCGACTCACTGCAACCTCCACCTCCCGGTTCAAGCGATTCTCCTGCCTCAGCTTCCCGTGTAGCTAGGATTACAGGCATGCGCCACCATGCCTGGCTAATTTTGTATTTTTAGTAGAGATGGGGTTTTTCTATATTGGTCAGGCGGGTTTCGAACTCCCCATCTCAGGTGATCTGCCCGCCTTGGCCTCCCAAAGTGCTGGGATTACAGGCCTGAGCCACCGCACCCAGCCAAAATAATTATATAAATATCAAGTGACCAACTCCTGGCCGCATTTAAGTGTGCAAACTGAACTATTTGAAGCAGGCCCTGACCTCGGACACAAATGAGAAGTAGGATGGAAGGTGCCCATTTACCGACCGGCTCGATAAAGAATCCCTAAATCATGGTACACAATGATTTCAGGTATTAAGTCCCCTAATGTTAGGTATATTTTAAGGGGAGATTTTTGACCATGGTGAATTTCAAATACCTTAGTTGGTGTGAGGGAAAAAAAAAAAATTTGAGGAGGAGATGGGGTCTCACTCTGTCACCGAGGCTGGAGAGCAGTGGCGCAACAAAGGCTCACTGCAGCCGTGAATTCCTGGGCTCAAGGGATCCTCCCAGCTCAGCCTCTTGCATAACTGGGACTACAGGCACACACCACCAGGCCTGGATATTTTTTTTTTCTCTTTTGAGGCAGAGTCTCGCTCTGTTGCCCAGGCTGGAGCGCAATGGCGCAATCTCGGCTCACTGCAACCTCTGCCTCCTGAGTAGCTGGGATTATAGGCACCCGCCACCATGCCTGGCTCATTTTTTTGTATTTTTAGTAAAGATGGGGTTTCACCATGTTGGCCAGGCTGATCTCGAACTTGTGACCTCAAGTGATCCTCCTGCCTCAGCCTCCCAGAGTGCTGGGGTTACAGGGGTGAGCCACTGTGCCCGGCCTGGGCTGATTTTTTTTTTTATTTTTAGTAGAGATGAGGTCTCACTATGTTGCCCAGGCTAGTCTCAAACTCCTGAGCTCAAATGATGTCCCTGCCTCAGCCTCCCAAAGTGCTGGGAATACAGGCGTGAGCTGCTGCACCCAGACAAAATATTTTCTGAGCAGTAGATCCTTCACACACATAGCAAAGGCATGCTCTGCCTGCTTATAAAACCAGCTCTTATTTTAAAGCATATCAGACACAGTTTTTACTTACCCTACTGTCTCTGTATATATCGAACACAACTGTAAAGGAGAAAAAAAGTCCGTTATTAATGAACTAATATTTCATGATGTAAATCTCCTTTTGAAAATTAAAGTATGTTTTAATCAAAGACAACAGAATATAAATGACCCTGAGGACTTAATGCTTCTAAATCTCAAAACTTCAAACATAAAAAGGCATCCTGCCATGTTTTATTTATATAACTTTGCTTTACTGTTCTCTGTTCCCCAACCATAATCCCCTATATTTAAAAATTCAAACCAAACACCAACATCATCTCAACCAGTTCCCCATCATAGACTGGTTCTATGGGAATGACGGGAGGAGTCACTGAGCAAAGTACTGGTGAAAGGGGCATCAATCACTGATCCGGGAGAATGCAATGAGCAAAGCTTATAATAGAAAGCAGAAAATCGAATGAGGCCTGAAGCATGATTCATCTTATTTTAAATCAAATCTGCCACAGAGCCCAGTCTTGGCAAGTAGAGAAAATGTCAATCATAGCAGATATAATTTTCAGATGTATGAAAACTCTCACACAATATACTTTCAATTCCTAAAAACAACCCACAAATGTTTACTTTGTAACTGGTGCTGTCTTTGATCATTCAGAGAAGCTGGAAAGGTAGATGGACTTTGTTCTCTGTAGACAGCCCCTTTGAAATATACAATCAAACATCTAAAATAAGAGGGGGAACTGACTTCGCAGTAAAAATAGATTTTAGTTAAGTAAGATGAAATTAACATGGCTGGTGCGGTGGCTCACACCTGTAATCCCAGCACACTGGGAGGCTGAAGTAGGCGGATCACTTGAGGCCAGGAGCTCAAGACCACGCCTGGCAAACATGGCAAAATTCCATCTCTACTAAACATACAAAAAATTAGTCGGGTGTGGTGATGTGCACCTGTAGCCCCAGCTACTTGGGAGACTGAAGCAGGAGAATCACCTGAACCCAAGAGATGCAGGCTGCGTGAGCCAAGCTCGTACCACTGCACTCCAGCCTGGGTGACAGAGTGAGACTGTCTCCAGATAAAAAAAATAATAATAATAAGAAGAAATTAACATACAAACTATCAAAAATAACAAATAATAATATAGTAAAATACTTAAAATACAGTATTTCAAATCTAGTTATTAGGATATACACCATAGTAAATAAGGTCCAGCAACACTGTATATTTCATTTCATTTTACTGGATCAATAAAAAAATACTCACAGTCTTCATCTAAGAATTTGTACTGTATGTGTTTCTTGAAAAAGTCTTGTATACATCTGCAAATTTCTTCCTTTTGTTTAGAAATATGATCATAGTATTGTGTGTAGTCTCTTTGAGAAATACCTGACAAGAAAATATTTTACATTCTGTTATTATACAATATTCTTTTCAAAAACATCAGTACGTGATTTAAACATTTTGTGGAAAGAACCATTAAAGTAGATTAGAAGATCACCCGGATGGGTACTGCATTACACACGACCCAGCTGTAAGGATTCATATGAACAGGTGAATCCTGAAGTACTACACTGCCATGTCTTCTTACTTCTGGAAGAATTTACTGTTGTTTTTTTTTGAGACAGAGTCTCACTCTATTGCCCAGGCTGGAGTGCAGTGGCACGATCTCGGCTCACTGCAACCTCTGCTGCCCGAGTTCAAGCGATTCTCCTGCCTCAGCTCCCGAGTAGTTGGGATTACAGACACCTGCCACCACGCCTGGCTAATTTTTTTTTTTTTTTTGTATTTTTAGCAGAGACAGTCTTTCACCATCTTGGCCAGGCTGGCCTTGAATTTGATCTCATGATCCACCCACCTCGGTCTCCCAAAGTGCTGGGATTACAGGTGTAAGCCACTACACTCGGCCTTTTTTCTTTTTTTCTTTTTTCTTTTAGAGACAGGGTCTCATTCTGTTGCCCAGGCTGGAGTACAGTGGCACAATCATAGCTTATTACAACCTCCACCTCCTGAGCTCAAGTGACCCTCACACCTCAGTCTCCCGAGTAGCCGAGACTACAGGCATGTGCCACCATGCCTGCCTCATCGTTTTATTTTTTGTAGAGATGGGGTCTCAGTACATTGCCCAGGCTGGTCTTGAACTCCTGGCCTTAAGCAATCCTCCAGCCTTGGCCTCTCAAACGAGCCACAGCACCTAGCCCATGGAAACAGTTATTTTCATTTAGTAAAATGGAAGGAATTCGAAGTCACAAAAAGTCTTGTTATGTAAAACATTAAAGCAGCAATTCTAAGCCCGCACACGTAATCAACTGCTGCTGCTTTGATTTCCTCCAAAGTCGTCTCTGCAGATTGGTATACTCTTCCACTTTCTTTGGGAAAACATCATTCTTCACCAGATGCCTGCCATATTCACACTGTATTGCCTAGAAGCAGTCTATTTTTCTTGTTCATACGTGCTACTTGGCCTTCACAGCCTGCTCGTTCAAGCCATGGAAAAGTAAACATTCCTTTTTTCAGAGTGACTTGCTGACATGAGTCCAAACACACTAACGGGACTATTACACAAACTCCCTGAATTTGCTCCGGTCCTAGGGAAAAGTTCTCTGCTCTGAAATTCGGGTTTCCTATTCCTCAATCATGTGCCAACAGGACCCCCTCCTTTAGAGCACCTACACTGCAGCTTCCCCAAGAACATCGAGCAATATGAGAAATGCGAACACCCCAACTTTCTTTCAGGTGGGTTAACACATTTCAACATCACATTCAATGAATCAATACTGCTGATTTGATTGTATTCAAATTACACTTTTCTCGGTTGAAGATAAATTTTACTTCATGGAAAACATGCATAAACAAAATAAAGAACGAATTATCTTCAATATTTAACTTAAATAAATCATAGCAAACAAAATAGTAACCTGAGAGGAAATAAAATGGGTGTCTTAGAAGAATACACTTACTTGTCCACATATTTTCTCTTGCTAGAATAATAAATAGTGCCCCAATAATAGAAATAAAGGTTCCAAAACTTGACTTTTTATGACGCTTAAAATAAGCAGACTATTGCTAAGTACTGTTTAGGAAAATTCCATACAGAGTTCCTGATTCCTAAATCAGGAATAGTGACAACCACCACTTTTATCTCTGGAATCCAGCCAGCCATGATTATCTGACAACACCGTTTCCTGTGGCAAGTGAATCTGGGCTCGGGATTCCTGTCAACACGGCATTCCAGAGAGTCAGTATCAACTGGTTAGAGGTGGCATCTGAGATGAAAACAGATTGACATCCCAGTCCTAATTACTGGAAATTTACTTCCAACAAAAGCTTGTCTTCTTTTAAAGATGACTTTCAAGGATAAAACAAACAAAAAAAACTCACCAATAAGCTTGTTTTCCTTGACAAAACATCGAAACTCAGCGCCAGGAATCAATTCACACCATTTTCGGAGAACAAGCTGTAGACAAAGGACAAAATATTTAATATAACACAACCATATGGTAAGGTCTACTAGGCAATTTTAGGTCAACACTGTATCTTAATGATTGCCATTATCAAATGGTTTTTAAAAAAGAGGCATCATATAACATTCTTGGCTGGGCATGGTGGCACATGCCTGTCAGCTACTCAGGAGGCTGAGGAAGGAGAATCACTTGAACCCAGGAGGCAGAGGTTGCAGTGAGCAAAGATCACACCATTGCACTCCAGCCTGGACAACAAGAGTGAAACTCCATCTCAAAAAAAAAAAATTCTTAACATGAGATGTAGGGAATAGAGTTGTGATCTATTATTCTAATAACTGCAAGAAAATTGTGCTAAAATTCTATGACAAAATGCATCCTTGTCAGGTAGCTGCCATTTTGAGAGTTCTGACATACAATCACACCATCAAGAACGTAGTTACATCTTTTCACCACAGTGCCATATGTCCATTCATATGTTCTGCACCCCTTGAGGAATATCAAATAATAAAGTAATTCCAGCCAGGTGCAGTGGCTCACTCCTGTAATCCCAGCACTTTGGGAGGCTGAGGCAGATAGATCACCTGAGGTCAGGAGTTTGAGATCAGCCAGGCCAACATGGTGAAACTCCATCTCTACTAAAAATACAAAAAATTAGCCAGGCGTGGTGGCAGGCACCTGTAGCCCCAGCTACTAGGGAGGCTGAGACACGAGAATCGCTTGAACCCAGGAAGCAGAGGCTGCAGGGAGCTGAGACTGCATCACTGCACTCTAGCCTGGGCAACAGAGCAAGACGCTATCTCAAAAATAAAATAAAATAAAATAATTCTAAACTTGTCTACCTTAAGTACCAAGAGGTAATCCTTACTTTGATATAATTATTATTGAGGTTTGTCACAATGACTCACCAAAACAACTCTCTATTTTCTCAATATTTTAGTCAATCAATTCTACCCTTGGCCCAAATCACAAATGGGTCTTATTACTATAATTAATAATTATTTAATATATATAAACTCTCATATACTATAGTAATAAGTTTCTCATCTTAAAAATCAGGAAAATTTCAGGTGGGACATTTTATGTATTTAAAAAAACATGTTTAAAATATGCCTTAGAAATTTTAAATGCACTGATTTCACTTTTCATTTATTATAAGCTCTTAGTCAACCCTTATTATCTGATTTTTTTAAAAAAATGTAATTATTAAATGGATCTGACACTAAAATATTACACAGTTCCTATCTATTAAAAGCCCATACAGGCATATACACACATACTTTTTTATATATATATAGAGAGAGAGAGAGAGAAAGAGAGAGGCTACAGTGGTTTTACTTAGCAACAAATAAATAAGCAATTGTAGCACACAATTTACTGGAAAATTTGCATAATGTTTATCAAAATACTATTTTGTATAGGTAATACATACACTCTGGTTGATTTTCACAAAACACAGAAGGGCATAGGGAGTTTCTCTCTCTCCCCCACCCTGTCCCTCTGTCTTTCTCCTCAGAGGCAACCAGTGCTATAGGTTTCTTGTGCATCTTTCCAGATTTATCCTACGAATACATAACTATATATAAAGAGAGAGAGAAAAAGTGTGTGTGTGTGTGTGTATTTTAAATACACACAGACAGGAGAAAACAATACACAGGATTCTACTTGCAACTTTTTTTATTTGAATTACTTGAAGAGTATCACTTTCCTACACTTTTAAAATTGAGTTTTAAATCTTATACACATGATAATGGTGTCTTTCAAAATGGCAATAAGAGAGCAAACTGCTGGTAAATAAATCTTGGAGGTAGATGATGACTTCTTAAAAAAGACTGTGCCTCAGAGAAAGGCTAAGGAAATGATCTCTTTCTAGTACCTGGCAGAAGCACCACAGCCAGGTACTTAATAGTTGTTTATTGCATGAAGCAATAGCTATGACTATATTATTTAAAGTTATAGAAGTGTTTAATAAGCTGGGAAAATGCTCACACTATGCTATTAAGCAAGGGAAAAAAAATCTCACAGATTGTATGTAAGAATCTCACCTACCAGCACTCTAAGATCTAGTAATTGGTGGCTTGGTAAGAAGTCACTTAACTAGTAAATTAACTGCTCCATGCATACGGTATAATCCTAAAAGAGAAGTCTATCTACAGTCAACACATTAAAAATTACTCAACACAGTGAGTCAACAGACCAATTTTGAAAGCATGTGTACATACGTACAAAAGTAGCTAGAAGCAAACAGACACTAAAGATATATTTTTAAAATTACTGCACTAATTCGAATTGGTGTTACAAGACCAACAATGAAATGTAATTTTCACGTAAATGTAAAAATGCAATTATGGAGCAAAGATGACCATTCTCTTTTCAACAAACTATGAGTTGTCAAAGTTTTGGAAAGTTTGCATTTTGACAATGCAAGTGCAAGAAGGACCAGGAATGAGAGCTGAAACGTGGAGTCTGCATTTAGAAGAAAGTTAGGCCGGGCGCAGTGGCCCACGCCTGTAATCCCAGCATTTTGGGAGGCTGAGGCAGGCGTTTCACTTGAGGTCAGGAGTTCAAGACCATCCTGGTCAACATGGTGAAACCCAGTCTCTACCAGAAATACAAAAATTAGCTGGGTGGTGGTGGTGCACACCTGTAATCCCAGCTACTCAGGAGGCTGAGGCAGGAGAATTGCTTTAGTCCAGGAGGTGGAGGTTTCAATGAGCTGAGATCGTGCCACTGCACTCCAGCCTGGGCAACAGAGCAAAACTGTGTCTCCAAAAAAAAAAAAAAAAAAAAAAAAAGATATGTTTCGGATCCATTCACGACAGTTGATGAGCAGTTAGTTGTAGCTAAGAACCTGGTGCAGATCAGGGTATGTGCGTGTGTGTTTTGTGTGTATACTTTCAAAACTAGGAAAATTTGGAATAAAAATTGAGGTTTACTACGTTTAAACTCATCAAAATTTCTAATGAAGTTGTTTTTTCACCATCCTCTTTTTTTTTTGAGACAGAGCTTCACTCTTGTCACCCAGGCTGGAGTGCAATGGCACCATTTCAGCTCACTGCAACCTCCACCTCTAGGGTTCAAGCAATTCTTCAGCCTCAATTTCCCGAGTAGCTAAGATTACAGGCGACCACTACCATGCCCAGATTAACTTTGGTATTTTTAGTAGAGACATGGGGTTTCGCCATGATGGCCGGGCTGGTCTCGAACTCCTGACCTCAGATGATGCGCCCACCTCGGCCTCTCAAAGTGCTGGGATTACAGGCATGAGCCACTGTGCCTGGCCTATCCTCTTATTCTTATAAGTTATTTGTAAGGTGAGTGAACAGTATAAAAAATGGTAAAATGCTGAAACAATGAGGTGCAGCTGTGCGGCGTAAAAAGGTGTTTGTTTTGTTAAAGGTGTCTGCATATATCCTGTAGCAAGTGTATACTGCATACATATATTTAGTATATACATTCTATACATAATATATATCCTTTTATGTGTATATTTCATAAATGTAAAATTTCAGTGGCTTTAGGTTCCCAAAGAAATTAATCCAAGAAACTTCATTCGTTTCATTTCACTTAAGAATAAATAGCAATTCTCAACACATCTTCATCTACGATTATCAAGGAAAATAAGCTTCTTACCTCATATTCTATACATGGATCTGGAGAATCATCAGTACAATGAATAAACCTTTGGAAGAAGAAAAGGCAACTGAATCTCTTTGTTACTGGTGTCAGTTTATGCACACACGTTAACTTATATTTAACATGAAAGTAACGTTTTACTAAAAGCATCCAGAAACAGGAGACTAACTCAAATTCAATCAACATTTATTAAGCCTTATTCAATGCTATGCGTTAGCCTAGGCACCCTGAGATATTAACTCATTTAATCCTCAAAACAATGTTATGAGCAAGACTGTACTTTCCAGGATCATTTCTACAGTTGGTCTAGTATTTGATAGCACAATAGGGTGACTATAGTCAACAACAATTTAATTGTACATTTTAAAATAACTAGAGTATAACTGAATCATTTGTAACACAAAGGATGGATAAATGTTTTGAGTGGAACAGATACCCCATTTTACATGATGTGATAATTGGGCATAGCCTGTTTGTATCAAAACATGCAATGTACCCCAGGATAGGTGCAGTGGCTCACAGCTGTAATCCCACCACTTTGGGAGGCCAAGGCAGGCGGATCACTTGAGGTCAGGAGTTTGACTCCAGCCTGGCCAACATGGTGAAACCCTGTCTCTACTAAAAATACAAAAATTAGCCGGCTGTGGTGGTGGACGCCTGAAAACCCAGCTACTTCAGAGGCTGAGGCAGGGGAATCGCCTAAAACTGTGAGGCAGAGGTTGCACTGAGCCAAGATAGCACCACTGAACCCCAGCCTGGGCGACAGAATGAGACTCCATCTCAAAAAAACCCCAAAAAGCAAAAAACACCCATCTCATGTACTGCATGAATATATACACTTACTATGTACCCACAAAAATTAAAATAAACAATGTTATGAGCTATTATAACCACAGACATAGTATAATCTCCATTTTTTCTGTCAAAAGCCAAAGAAACTAATACCCAGAAAAGCCCAAATTTAGTGGCCACACCAAGACTCAACCTGTCTAACCCCCGATTCTCAACAAGGGGAGGAAGGCACTGTCATTGTACACGTTCCTGTTGCGTGCATCTTATACTGCAGCCAGCAGCCTACTTCTCCCTCAATGTAACGCTGGCCATCGAAAGCCACACAGGTAATCGAATCCGTCTCCCACGTGCCATTTTAAAACTCGGATAGATCCATTCAGCCCTCCATTAAGTACACTGCTTCCTCCTCTAAAAATCCTCAGTTTCATCAACAATGTTTCATATCGCTTACTAAATGCCCACCTGTGCCAAAGCTTGGGCTAGGCATTGGGAATGTGAGAATGATGAAGACTCCTTCGTTCTGTGTGAGGTCAGTCTGGTGGAGAAAGCTAAAAAGCACACACAATTTTAGACACACTGGAGAAAAAACACTCCGCGGCACCAAGGAAGAACTGACTGGCTGGCTGCTGTGTGTCAGAGGGGAGCGGTAGTCAAGAAGGGGTCCGCATTTAAAGCACAGAGAAACGTGCCAAGGCAGGGAGGGCAGTGAGAGACCTCACGGAGCATTCAAATAACTAGAGGAGACCATCTCTGATGGAGCGCAGGACGCAAGGGGGAACTGCAACAGATGGAGCTGGACAGAAACTCTGGACAAAGAGAAGCATCCAGGTCATGAGAGGCCTTGTGTGCCCACCCAGGGCACTTGGACTTCATTATATAGACAATGGGGAGCCCTAAAATCTTCAAGTACACAAGGGAGATCATTCCATTTAGGCGTTAAGAACATCACTGTGTTCACAGGTACCAGGGGTTTAAAAACATTTTTTAAATCTGTATCATTATGGCATAATGGTGTTGGACAGTTTAGGGGAACGGCGGCAGCGTGGGAGGCAGAGAAACCTGGTAGAAGGCTTGCTGCAATAGCCTCGGGGAGATGAGGGTCTAACTATGGGAATGGGAGTGGACAGAGAAAGGAGAAGCGTAGAGGCAGGAGCAAGATCACTTGGTGACTCACTGAAAGGGAGGGAGCAGAGCCGGCACGGTGGCTCACGCCTGTACTCCCAGCACTCTGGGAGGCTGAGGCGGGCCGATTGCTTGAGTTCAGGCGTTTGAGACCAGTCTGGGCAACGTGGCAAAACCCTGTCTCTACAAAAATTAGCCAGGCGTGGCCAGGCACAGTGGCTCACGCCTGTAGTCCCAGCACTTTGGGAGGCCGAGGCGGGCAGGTCACCTCAGGTCAGGAATTCGAGACCAGCCTAACCGACATGGAGAAAACTCGTCTCTACTAAAAATACAAAATTAGCTGGGTGTGGTGGCGCGTGCCTGTAATCCCAGCTACATGGGAGGCTGAGGCAGGAGAATCGCTTGAACCAGGAGGCAGACGTTGTGGTGAGCCAAGATCGCGCCATTGCACTCCAACCTGGGCAACAAGAGTGAAACTCCGTCTCAAAAAAAAAAAAATTTGCTAGGCCTGGTGGTGTGCACCTGTAGTCCCAGCTACTCAGGAGGCTGAGGCAGGAGAATTGCTTGAACCCAGGAGGCGGAGGTTGCAGTGAGCCGAGATCGTGCCACTGCACTCCAGCCTGGGTGACCAAGCGAGACTCCGTCTCAAAAAAAAAAACCTAAAAACAACCTAGTTTTTCTCTGGAAAGCAAAAATCTCTTACTTCAAATCAAACTAACTTAACGGTACATTATCTTGAGGCGTAATAATTTAAAACTAGAAAACTAGCTTTCGATTAAAAATTATTTCAATAAAAATTAAACTTATCAGTTATTTTATGTTAATAAAAATTAAGGACTGAGCACAGGGCTCACACCTGTAATCCCAACACTTTGGAAGGCTGAGGTGGGAAGACTGCCTAAAGTCAGGAGTTTGAGACCAGCCGGGCAACAAAGCTAGGTCCTGCTTCTACAAAAAATATAAAAATTAGCAAGCATGGAGGCTCATGCTTGTAATCCCAGCTACTCAGGAGGCTGAGGCGGGAAGATCACTTAAGCTCAGGAGTTTGAGATTGCAATAAGCTGTGATCACACCATTGCACTCTAGCCCAGAGTGAGACTCTGCTCAAAAATTAAGGTCATGAACTGTCACAAGTTAATAAAAATTAACTAATTACTTTTATCCTTTAAAAAACTGCCCTTTCGCCCCCAAGGATCAGCATATTGATAAGTACTACACATATCTAGAGCTTTCCACTACACATTTTCTATTATTTAAGAAAATTATTTTGGGGCCGGGTGCGGTGGCTCATGCCTGTAATCCCAGCACTTTGGGAGGCCGAGGTGGGCGGATCACGAGGTCAGGAGTTTGAGACCAGACTGACCAACGTGGTGAAACTCCATCTCTACTAAAAATACAAAAATTAGCTGGGCATTGTGGCCCATGCCTGTAAGCCCAGCTACTTGGGAGGCTGAGGCACGAGAATCCCTTGAACCCAGGAGTTGGAGGTTGCAGTGATCTGAGATCACAACACTGCACTCCAGCCTGAGAAATAGAGTGAGACTCTGTCTCAAAAAAAGAAAGAAAATTATTTTTGTATACATATCCAGTATAAAGACAAGTGAAATATTTTAATTAGATAATCTACATAAGGAGAAAAGGGAAACATTCCAATAAACAGAAGAAACAATAGACCAGAGGTAAAAAAATCACAATCAGGACCTTGGGCTCTGTACTAGTAGTTTCTCATCTTAGAAAAGTCATTTATCTTTTGGGACTGGTTCGTAGTTGCCTCAGCAGTAAATGGCAGATGGTATTGGGCGACTTCTAAAGTTCCTTATTCAATCAAATCTGTAGACAACTTGTCAGACCCCTTTTTCTTCCCTGTCTTTATATGCAGTTAACTACTTACTGCACGCTGAACCTCAGGGTGTGTCAGAGCTTCTAGAACACAGGTTTGAAAATGAGAGAGTGGAATGAGATGATTTTTCAAAATACTTTCCCAGAGATTCCAATTCGAAGTGTCCAAGATAGGGACTAGACACATATTTCATTTTATTTTTTTTGAGACACAGTCTCACTCTGTTGGCCAGGCTGGAGTGCAACGGCATGATCTCGGCTCACTGCAACCTCCGTCTCCCGGGCTCAAGCAATTCTCCTGCCTCAGCCTCCCAAGTAGCTGGGATTACAGGCGTCTGTCACCATGCCCAGCTAATTTTTGTATTTTTAGTAGAGAAGGGGTTTCATCATGTTGGTCAGGCTGGTCTCAAACTCCCGACCTTAGGTAATCTGCCCACCTCAGTCTCCCAAAGTGCTGAGATTACAGGCGTGAGCCACCGTGCCCGGCCCGTATTTTAGAAATGGTTATTCTGAGGAGTAGCTGCAGTTCAAGCTCTGTAAGAGGTTCTTGGGAAAAGGGCCAGAAGATGCCTGTCCACCAACTACAGGCCTCAGCAGGAAGTCTGCACCATTCTTGGGGAAAGGAAGAAATAGGGAAAAGGAAGGAAGCATCAAACTGGAGCGACTTGGACCCCAAGCATGGCCTTCAGGGCCGCAGCTTCAGCTGGAAAACTCAGTCTGGCTACCCTGAATCCCACCAAGGTCACTGGAGGACTCAGCACGTTTCCCACGACAAAAAGGCTCCATCTCAAGAAAAACAAAAACAAAAAAACCACCACCACCACCACCAATAGGAAAAATTCCTAAAACTTTTTTCCTGGGTTAGTATTTAACATTAATCTGGAAGATTTCTTTAACTGAAAATTTCAACAAAGTACCAACAGAATGTGGTATTAAAGTCACTAATTTGTAGTCTAAGCCGAAAGGAGGCTCTTATGTTGAATTCGAAGTTCAAATTCTTGGCAGAATAATTATAGTTACTCTAGCCAGCTATGAAAATTCTGAAATAAACACAAATGTGATTAAGTAATGTTACATTATTTACAATGTAAGTGGCAAACTAAAAGAATTCTCAGGTATAATAATAGCAAAGATTTTATTCCGAAGGAAAAAAAGCAAAATCCCAAAGCCCTACTGTGATGAAAGCTACTATGAAATTATGCTAGCATATTTTTACTACACTTTAAAATTAGCCAGTTAACAGGAATTTTGGAAAGCAATGTTACAGACACAAATTTTTAAAAAGGAAAGAAAAAAAAGGAAAAGAAAAAATATTCTATCTCCAAACTAAAGAAATATGCCTAAGTAGTACTGATGACTAACCAGAGTGTTTTTTTTTGTTTTTTTTTTGTTTTTTTAAGGAACAAAATAATGGCATTCGCAGCAACCTGGATGGAATTGGAGACTATTATTCTAAGTGAAGTAACTCAGGAACGGAAAACCAAACATCGTATGTTCTCACTTGTAAGTGGGAGTTAAGTTATGAAGACGCAAAGGCATAAGAACGACACATTGGACTTTTGGGACTCGGGAAAGGGTGAGGGTTGGCGAGGGATAAAAGACTACACATTGGGTGCCGTGTACACTGCTTGGGTGATGGGTGCACCAAAAGCTCAGAAATCACCACTAAAGAACATATCCATGTAACCAAACACTACCTGTTCCCACAAAGCCACTGGAAAAAAAAAAAAATTACAGGGGGAAATACACAGTGTACGTCAATGACAGATAATTACACATCCCTTGTCTTTACTCAGATGCAAAATAAACACTGAAATAATTTTATCAAAAAATAAAATAAAATAAAATGAGTGCCGTGTTTTTTTCTTTTATTACTACCCACATCATCCTCAGCTTAAACAAGCCTTAGTTTTCTGCCAGGCAAATGGCCTAACTATAAATAGGAATATTTATTGTGCCCTGAACATGCCTTCAGACTGACATGCTATTAATTATAATTAGGCTGGGCGCGGTGGCTCACGCCTGTAATCCCAGCACTTCAGGAGGCCGAGGCAGGTGGATCACTTGAGGTCAGGAGTTCAATACCAGACTGGCCAACATGGTGAAACCCTGTCTCTACCAAAAATAAAAAATTATCCGGGCGTGGTGGCACTTGCCTATAGTCCCAGCTACGCGGGAGACTGAGGCAGGACAATTGCTTGAACTGGGAGGCGGCGGTTGCAGTGAGCCAAGATCGTGCCATTGGACTCCAGCCTGGGCCACAGAGTGAGACTTCCTCTCAAGAAAAAAATAAAAATAAAATAAAATAAGTAAATAAATAAATAATTATAATCAACACACAGTTTCTCTCATGTTGTTCGAAATATTTTGCACACTGAAAGAGGACAAAAGGGCCGGGTGCGGTGGCTCATGCCTGTAATCCCAGCACTTTGGGAGGCCAAGGCAGGCGGATCACGAGGTCAGGAAATCGAGACCACCCTGGCTAACACAGTGAAACCCCGTCTCTACTAAAAATACAAAAAATTAGCCGGGCGCGGTGGCGGGCGCCTGTAGTCCCAGCTACTCAGGAGGCTGAGGCAAGAATGGCGTGAACCTGGGAGGTGGAACTTGCAGAGCCCAGATCACGCCACGGCACTCCAGCCTGGGTGACAGAGCAAGACCCTGCCTCAGAAAAAAAGAAAAAAAAAGAGGGCAGATGTAGCATATCTAGTGATGAGCATGTCAGTGTCAGTCTGGGACTGTGGGAGGCGGAGGGTGCAGTGAGCCGAGATTGCATCATTGCATCCAGCCTGGGTGACAGAGGGAGACTCCATCTTGAAAAAATTTTAAAAAGACAAATCAAATTCCCTGACCTCCAGTCAAATGTATTTCTCCTTCATCATGAGCCCCTCAGAGAAACAATTAACAAATTTATTTTTTCACTCACTCAGCCCCTTTTTCTAAATGCCAATTGAGTATCAAAATCTTTTCTTGTCTACTCAGCCCACTGAAGTCACAATAAAATAATGAAAGCAGCCTGTGACTCAGCAAGTTTAATCACACAGAATGTTTATATCTTGGCAAATAATACAGTCAACACATTTATACGTGTCATATTTCTTTTTTTTGCATTTTTAGTAGAGTTGGGGTTTCACCATGTTGGCCAGGCTGGTCTCGAACTTCTGACCTCGTGATCCACCCACCTTGGCCTCCCAAAATGCTGGGATTACAGATGTGAGCCACCGCGCCTGGCCACATGTCATGTCAACCTCCACTTTTTAAAGCTTTTTGTCTACAGTAACCATTTGAAGAACAGGAAAGAAAAAAGCAGTAATTAATGTTCTAGAGTACATTATAGGCAGGGAGACAGTACTGGCTGTCTACTCTTCAGGGTTCCCCTCTTCAGCCTGTCCAATGGAACCTGGATTGTTCAGATGCTGGGAGCATTTGTGCTTCCTGGTTCCCTCTCTAATCCCTGGGATGCATGTGCTGACTAATCTAAGCAGCCAAGGCGTGGGCCTGGACCAGTGGCATCCACACTGCCTGGAAACAGGTTAGAAATGATCTGCTTAGCCCCCTCCAGGCCTGCTGGACCAGAAACCCTGGGGCCCAGGAACCTGTGTTTCATCTAACTCTCTGGATAACGCTGATGCATCTCATGTCGAGAACCTTGGTCTAACTAGGGGTGTCGAAAGTTTTAGTTTCCCTGGGCCACATTAGAGGAAGAAGAATTGTCTTGGGCCTCATATAAAATACACTAACGACAGCTGATGAGCTAAAAAATAAATAAAAATTTAAAAAATAAAAATCTCAAAAAAAAATCTCATGATGTTCGAAAGTTTCTGAATTTGGGTTGTGGCACATTCAAAGCCGTCCCAGGCTGCTGCAGCTTGGACGAGCTTGATCTAAACGAATCACAGCAATTCTGCTCCCTTTGCCAACTACTGGATTAGGCTGGGCAACTGTGACCAATGAGGGCTGAGAGGAAGTCTCCCAGGAGGCCTCCAGGAATGCTTTACTCGTTCGCCTACAGAAAAGAATGAGAGGAAACATACATACCCCTCCTGTTTTTGGCTGAGATATGGTCATGTCTTCGTGTGACAGATACTTGGAACTGTAGCAGCAATCTTTTAACCATTAGGTGAGAAACCCAAAGACCAAGCCACTACGTCAAGGATGGCAGAAGGAAAGGGCCTGAAAGAGCATGGGTTCCTGGCGACCTTGGTGAGCCACCGAGTATTCCTAAAAATACCCAATCTCCAGACTCCTCTTTAAATAATGTATTTTTTTAAATCCCGCGTGTAAGCTATTTTCGGCTTCTGTTAACTCGCAATTCTGACTGTAACATATTTGTTTTCTTGTCAAGCCTCAAAATAGTAAAAACAACATAATCTCATTTTTATGTTATATAACTTTATACATATTATATATAACTATGTATTGTAAATTAAATGTTTTCTTCTATTATCTAATATTTTAATGGGAAGTATTTTGGAAAGAATGAATCTATAAGTTTATTAAGTGAAAGTACAAAGAACTTTGAGAATGGTGTTATTAAAATTATATTCTGGTTTTAGCTTTTATTAACTAGCTGTGGGATCTTGAACAAATCACTGAACAGATTTAGGCCTCAATTTTCTAACCTTCAGAAGGAAAGGGTTAGATCACTGATATGATCCTGTCCAATCTAAGGAACTATACTCCTAATTTAATCTTTCAAGAGCTCTTCAAGGCCTTTGTGACAAACATTCATCTTTAAGGAGTTCTATCAACAAGGAATTTTTATGTGATGGCAACACTTCCTGTTATGTAACTGATTTATTAATTGTTAAGCAACTACCAACAGTTATTTCTAGACAAAGTGACACATTAGTGGTGCCCAGCTAAAAGGCTGAAAGCCCAGTGCTTGGTGTTTGCTCCTGCCAACTCCCAATTATTTATAATAGCAGAAGGATGGCATTCTGTGGGTAAACACTCTAAATCCAAGGCCTCAGACTCACTTGCTGATTTCACTTCCTTGCCATGCAAAAGTCAAAAAGTACAAAATGCAAAACAACAGACTATTATTCATACCATCCACTGGAACATCAGTTAAACGAAGATAAAGAGCAAGACGTAGTTTAAGAGGAGGCAGCTGATCACTAAATCGCAAAGCTGATTTAAAAAAACATCAGCCTCAGAATTAAAAGCAGTTTACAGTTAGCTCTGGAAAGGCAAAGATGTCTTCCCACTCTCAATGCAATTGACACTAAAGGCATATAAAAATCCTTATCAGGGCCAGGCGCAGTGGCTCACGCCTGTAATCCCAGCACTTTAGCAGGCCAAGGCAGGCAGCATCACAAGACCAGGAGTTCAAGACCAGCCTGACCAACATGGTGAAACCCCTTCTCTACTAAAAATACAAAAATTAGCTGGGCATGCCCGGGCGTGGTGGCTCACGCCTATAACTCGAGAACTTTGGGAGGCCTAGGCGGGCAGATCATGAGGTGAGGAGATGAGACCATCCTGGCTAATGCAGTGAAACCCCGTCTCTACTAAAATACAAAAAAAATTAGCCAGGCATGGTAGCCATGCCACTGTAATCCCAGCTACTCGGGAGGCCGAGGCAGGAGAATTGCTTGAACCCTAAAGGCAGAGGTTGTAGTGAGCCAAGATCGCACCACTGCACTCCAGCCTGGGTGACAGAGTGAGACTCCATTTCAAAATAAAAATTCTTACCAGTTGAATTATCAAGTAGACAGTATTTTCAGTGTAACATATTTTAAGACGTCTTAAAGCATTAGATGTCAAAAAGCTTTCCAACGGAAAACAGAGGCACAACTTTGTTCTACTTTTCAGAGGGTAGCGACTAGAATGAAAATACTACTGGGCCGGGCGCAGTGGCTCAAGCCTGTAATCCCAGCACTTTGGGAGGCCGAGACGGGCGGATCACGAGGTCAGCAGATCGAGACCATCCTGGCTAACCCGGTGAAACCCCGTCTCTACTAAAAAATACAAAAACCTAGCCGAGCAAGGTGGCAGGCGCCTGTAGTCCCAGCTACTCGGGAGGCTGAGGCAGGAGAATGGCGTAAACCTGGGAGGCGGAGTTTGCAGTGAGCTAAGATCCGGCCACTGCACTCCAGCCTGGGCGACAGAGCGAGACTCCGTCTCAAAAAAAAAAAAAAAAAAAAAAAAAAAGAAAATACTACTGGTTACTAAAACAGGCTACCAACACCTGTGCCAACACAACCAGAGGGCTGACAACTGAATGTCAAACCAACACTTGGTCAGGCGCAGAAGGATCAATTGAGCCCAGGAATTTGAGATCCAGCTTGGGCAACATAGTGAGACCCCATCTCTATTAGACACACACACACAGACACAGACGCGCACACACACACACTTTTTTTCTATAAAACTAGAACTACTAATACAGGTAAAATCCTTATACAGTAAACATGTAATACAATGTAATACAACCACACCCATTGATGGTTACTTAACTTCCTTTTCTTTAATCAATATAATAACATTAAAACCATACGTCCAAGCTGCACAGCTCAGACGCCAGTTGATGCATGACCGTCATGTAGTGATCACGCCAGGATCTACTTCAAAAAAAGGATTTGAGTCTGAAATGGAATGAACTGGCAGGACAAACTCAACTGGACAGGGCGGAAGTGGCATGCTTATACAAGATTTTCACCCTCATGCTGCTGCTTCTAGGTTCTCTGATATGCTTTAAAGGTCAGTTTAAAGATGAGTTTAACTGAGATAACTGGTCTGTTTAAGATGTGACAGCAAGAGAAACCTAGAAAAATAGTTGTTATTTGAAGACAACAGAAGCAGCATAAAGAGAGCACCTGCGGCTTAGCAGGGCAAGTATTCCGTCCGCCTACAACGCTGACTGCACTGTCAAATTTTTTAGCTATAGAGTGACAGGCAAAGGAAAGAAACAAAGCAATTCCACTTCTAGAAACTTATCCTAAGGAAAAAATTAGGAGAGTGCACCAAGAGTTAGCTTAAGGATATTCACTGCAGCTCTGGAAGAACAGCGGGTGGGTCAAATATGTTATGCTACAGCTCTCCAGAGGCGCAGCATTAAGGGAATGGAAAATAAGGATGAATTCAGACATGCAATGACGTCACACTGTAAGTGCAAAAGCAGCCTACTAAGAAATATAAACTATAGGCTGGGCGTGGTGGCTCACACCTGTAATCCTAACACGTTGGGAGGTTGAGGTGGCACGAGGTCAGGAGTTCGAGATCACCCTGGCCAATATGGTGAAACCCTGTCTCTACTAAAAATATACTAAATTAGCCAGGTGTGGTGGTGCACACCTGTAGTCCCAGCTATTCGGGAGGCTGAGGCAGGAAAATCGCTTGAACCCAGGAGGCAGAGGGTGCAGTGAGCTGAGATCACGCCACTGCACTCCAGCCTGGGCGATAGAGTGAGACCCCGTCTCAAAAAAAAAAAAAGAAATACAAACTATAGGATCCCATTAAAAACTCTGTATATAGGTAGAGAGAGATATATTTATATTTATTTATAGACAGAATTCTAGAAGTATAAGAACTAATTGTGTCAAGATCATGAGTGCTTTGTTGTTTCTGTTTGTTTTGAGATGGAGTCTCGCTCTGTTGCCCAGGCTACAGTGCAGTGGCATGCGATCTCGGCTCACTGCAACCTCCGCCTCCTGGGTTCAAGCAATTCTCCTGCCTTGGCCTCCCGAGTAGGTGGGACTATAGGCACACACCACCACGCCCAGCTACTTTTTTGTATTTTTAGTAGAGACGGGGATTCACTATGTTGACCAGGCTGGTCTTGAACTCCTGACCTCAGGTGATCCACCTGTCTTTCCTTCCCAAAGTGCTGGAATTACAGGTGTGAGCCACCACTCCGGGTCATGAGTGCTTTTATATTTCCTGTTTTTATTTAGCTGTAATCCGTAATTTTGCTTTTCTATGATAAACATTTATCGGTTTTATAACAGGAAAAAAATTACTGAAATGATTAATGGGCAGAGATACAGAAAATCCTTAACATTTTCAGATATTCATTATATACTATTTTCTATAAAGGGAAAAGAAAGATTTGCTTTAACAGGTCATTTTGGCAATATGAAATAGCTTTGTTATATGGAGCTGTGATTTATAATAGTACTACAAGTAATGGAATTTCATCTATGGAAAAATTTGGACAAATACTGAAACTGTAGACATGAGAGAATAAGAGATACTTACGGCTGAGTGAAGTCACGAGTGATGAAATCAGAACTCTTGAAAAGTAGAAAGATGTCGCTGAGGGTTTTACATTTCAGAGAACTATTCATTGCTATCCAATACGCATCCTAAAGAATGAAGCACATGCTATTTAGTCCATATTCCATGTTGGCTGCTACGAATGCTCAGGCCTATAACAAAATCAATAATGCATATCACCTCAAGGGTTTAAACAAGAAAGTCAAGTAAATGTTAGCAGCACTGTCAAATGTTAAATTATGCTTAACAGCAAAGACCACCACCATTGCATTTCAGACACTCGGCTACGAACACTGAGATGTCAGGGTCCTCACATTTCAGCCCGGGCCTAAGTACTTCCCCATGTTTTTCTTACTGATAATAGAAGAGAGGAAAATGAAGTGTCAGAAACATTGACATTTTGGCTACAAGATTAAGGTGGTAAAGAAATAGTCTGACCAGCTACTCTCCAAGAAAAGGGACATCAATTTCCACCCTTCCCGTTTCTGGGGAGTGGCAGCCAAACACCTGAACTTTGGCGGCTGGAGCTGTTACACCAACATCTATCAAATCGGAAAGAGAAGGAGGTGAGCTATTCTGAACCACTACAACTTTAAACGGTAAATGTCTCATACATAAGAACAAAAGACGGGAAGGCAAATGCAAAGTAGGCACAAAGCTCAGTGGAACACAGCTAAAAATTTTTTGGCACGTTTCTGAAAAGGGCAGAGTATGAATTTCCTCAGAATTCTAAAACAATCAGCAACACAGGAGGTGGAAACTACCTTTTGGCAGAATACATGGTATTTCACAGCCCCAGGAAAGTGTATAGCAAAATCTGGAAGGTAAAATAGTAGAGGGAAATTAATAATAAATTCCAGCCGGGCGCGGTGGCTCAAGCCTGTAATCCCAGCACTTTGGGAGGCCGAGACGGGCGGATCACGAGGTCAGAAGATCGAGACCATCTTGGCGAACATGGTGAAACCCCGTCTCTACTAAAAAATACAAAAAACTAGCCGGGCGAGATGGCGGGCGCCTGTAGTCCCAGTTACTTGGGAGGCTGAGGCAGGAGAATGGCGTAAACCCGGGAGGCGGAGCTTGCAGTGAGCTGAGATCCGGTCACTGTACTCCAGCCCGGGCAACAGAGCGAGACTCCGTCTCAAAAAAAAAAAATAAAATAAAATAAAATAATAATAATAATAAATTCCACGGTATTTTTCCTAGAATTAGGAATATAATTAGACCCTCTGTAGGGATATGAAATGAAATAAATAGCAAAACAAAGAACATTCAAACAGTAAGAGAATTACTTATGTGTTCCTACCCTTGGGGCACTCCAGTTAAGCTTAGGAAAGACACTGCCCCCGAGGGAATTGATAGCTTCCTGGACTTGAGTGGCAAACTCAGGAAATTCTGGTGCCTACAGAGAGAGAAGAAATCATTGGGTACGTCAATATCATCACAGTATCTATGGAAAACAAGATCAAAATCTCAAGGTTATAGCTGAGGGTGTTAAAAACAGAATTTAGAATACAAATTACTATCAGAATTTCTGAACTCAGTGAAATAAAATCAGTGATCAAGTACACTTACCAAAAAGAGAAATAAAATAATCAGCTGCTTAAATGGCATTTTCCAGACAATCAAAGACTGCAAAGCTGAAATGACAACCACTAGGCTTCTGAGGATGTGAGGAAGGAATGAATGGTTCTCTGTACACCGACGTAAAATGAGTATTCATCAAGAGAAAAGAGACAGGTGGAATATCACCTGTACCAATACTCCAGTTGTCAGAAATAACATCCCTGCTTGAAGAGCTCGAAGCCCTTCCACTTGTAGGGAGAGTCCTAGACATACAGCATCCCCCAAAGCCACAAAGACAATGAAAAATAAATGACGTGGCAAACTATGTAAACACTGCTATTTCCAGACACATTTTAAAACAAGCAAAACTCAAAATCTGAACCTCGGTCAAGTTAAAACGTTCTTTCCTTTTTGGATGATTTTTAAAATGCATATTTTCTATAAGCAAGTGACCAAAACATTCTGTATGTTTGTTTCAACTCAGAAGTGAATAGAAATACTGCTGCTAAACAGGAACTTAAGCCTGATGTCATTATGTCCTGTCACGATCACAGGAGCTTGTGGACATAAGCAAGAAAAAAGGTAAGTAAGAGAGGGGGAAGTGGGGCCCTCAAAAGACATAAGAAAACAAAAACATTAACAGATTCTCCACGCAGTCATTAATTTTCATTATATCCTGCAAAGAGGATTGCTGCCCCCTATAGGGCAACTATAAGTTCTGAAAAAAATCCAGTAACCGGCCGGGCGCGGTGGCTCAAGCCTGTAATCCCAGCACTTTGGGAGGCCGAGACGGGCGGATCACGAGGTCAGGAGATCGAGACCATCCTGGCTAACACGGTGAAACCTCGTCTCTACTAAAAAATACAAAAAACTAGCTGGG